>NW_025814491.1:0-280658 GCF_018902025.1 Drosophila willistoni | reverse complement strand
GCCATTATTCAGAATCGAGATTTTCACCCGAACACCCGTTCATCTCCTTTAGCTTTTATTTTGCGATTTGTCACTTTTTAAAACCGAACCATTTCGTGTGTGTGTCGGTATACTTGTGAATTAAATAAATCAAACATAGAATTAAAACGAAGTTTTTCGCGCGTTTTAATCATTCTACTCACGTACGAGACCCTGAAGATATTGGCACCCGCCAACCACTTGCTACTATATCGGGTCCTTCCGCCCCGCCACAAACACAGGCATTCAAGCAGACGATTTTGCTAAAGTGGTACCCGACTATGATGGACAAAGTATGCCTGTGGAGATGTGGTTCAATAATTTTGAACTGAATGCTGAGGCCTATGGACTAACTATGAAGCAAAAATATGTTCAGGCACGATCTAAAATGACTAAAGTTGCAAAGTTATTTTTAGATTCAACTCCAGTTCGCAGTATGATGATCTTCGTGACCAGTTGGAAAACGAATTTGGCATGGACGACGTATGTAGCGCTAATATACATCAGAAGCTACGTGAGCGTAAGATGCAGAAAGAGGAAACCTTTCGAGAGTACATGTTTCATATGAAGTCAATCGCAGCAGAAGGCAATATAGATATGAAATCGGTACTGCGCTATATAGTAGACGGTTTAAACATGAAGAACGACTTAAAGATCAACTTATATTGCGCCCAGTCATTCAGAGAGCTACGAGAAAAATATGAAATCTATCAGCACGCAATGGAAATGGCAAAGACCGATGTGCCACAAGGTCTGAAGAAAGTTAGCCAGAGAAACTACGAGAAAAGCCTCGTTGCTTTAACTGCGGATCGAGCGAGCATCTTAGAAAGGAGTGCAATGTGACAACAAAATGTTTTCGCTGCAATGGTGAAGGTCAATTCTCAAAGAACTGTCCAAAGATTGCGAGTATTGATGCAGTGTATAATTCAAAGCGCATGGAGACTGCAAACATGGTGTAGTACAAAATCCAAAACGCATAAAGGAAGTGGACATAAAAGGTTGCAACATTAACGCTTTGGTTGACACAGGAGCGGATGTGTCTTTGGTGTCCAGAAGCGCTGTACAAAAGATTGGAGTTAAAAGTCTGCAGAAGCTGTCAAGAATTTGGTTGGTCTAGGCGGAAAGTTACTCATCCGCTTGGTACTTTTCAAGCTGAGGTCAAGGTGGACGACGTCCAGACAGTCCAAAAATTTGTTGTGGTCGCAAACGAAGATGTGCCGTATGATGTTATACTCGGCTATGACTTTATGGAGAAGTTCTTCGTTACGTCGTCGGAAGCAGGATATAAGTTTTATCCCCCTGCTGGGGATAAAACTTCTGAGGATAATCAGTTAAGTATTTTTAATGTAACAGAAACCGATTCTGATATAGATGTACCCTCAGATTTCGAAAATGATGTGCGAGCAATGATCAACGACTACAAGACCGTTGAAAACCCAAACGTTGAAGAGAGAACCAGAATGCTGCAGGGCTAGTAGCAGAATCAACTGATGCAGTTAGTCTACAGATCGTCCCAGATGGTGTTATCTTGCCGTTTCGCCAAGCACCAAGTCGTCTGCCGCCTATTGAAGCTGCAGCAGTGAAGCAACAAGTCGACGAATGGCTCAATGCTGGAATCGTTTGCCGATCGTCATCCAATTTTGTCAGTCGAGTCGTTGTGGTGAAAAAGAAAGATGGCTGCTATAGAATCTGCGTGGATTTTCGAAAGCTAAACAGTATGGTGTTGAAGGATGGGTTTCCGGTTCCGATAATTGACGATGTCCTAGAGAAGCTGCAGGCCGCAAAGTTTTTTACAGTCATGGACTTAGAGAACGGATTTTTTCACGTGCCGATTGAAGAAACAAGTAGAAAATACACAGCATTTGTGACCAAGGAGGGATTATTCGAATTCAACAAAGCTCCGTTTGGATTCTGTAATTCACCTGCAGTATTTATCCGATATGTGACAAATGTTTTTCAACCGTTGTTAAATGCTGACGTGCTGGATCTGTATATGGATGATATTATAATCCATGCAACGACAGCAGAAGAATGTCTCCATAAGATGAAGAAAGTTTTTGACACAGCAGCAGCGTTTGGACTTAAAATTAAATGGAAGAAGTGTCACTTTCTAAAAACCACTGTTGATTTTTTGGGCCATACGATCTACGATGGACAAATTAAGCCAGGACAAGAGAAGACTAAAGCTGTCAGCAAGTTTAAAGTACCAGAAAATATAAAGGCAATTCAAGCATTTCTCGGCTTAACTGGATTTTTTCGCAAGTTTATTAAGGGGTATTCAATTATTGCTCGACCATTGACTGATCTTTTGCGTAAAGACGTTGATTTTAGGATGGATGCGGTTGCACTCAATGCATTTGAAGAATAAAAAAGAGCTCTCACTGTCGAACCAGTACTGAAACTGTATGATCGCAATGCCAACACAGAAATTCACACAGACGCGTCAAAAATGGGATTTGGAGCAGCATTATTGCAATGGAAGGATGGCCAGTTGCATCCAGTGTGGTTTTGGAGCAAAAAGTCTTCGGAAACTGAGGCTCGACAGCATAGCTACATTTTGGAAGCGAAAGCAGTATACCTTGCCTGCCAAAAGTTTAGACAATACGTTTTGGGCATCAAATTTAAAGTTGTTACTGATTGCGCAGCCTTCAAGCAGACAATAAACAAGAAGGATGTTCCTAGAGACGTGGCGCGATGGATTGTCTATTTGCAGGATTTTAACTTCGATGTGGAACATAGAGCTGGAGAGAGACTTAAACATGTGGATTGTCTCAGCCGCTATCCACAAGGAATTATGATTATACGATCGGAAACGTCGGCACGATTTAAAAAAGCTCAGCAAGAGGATACAATGTCAAAGGCTCTGATTGAATTGTTGCAAAATCAACCCTATGAAGATTTTGGCGGTAATGAACTTTTGGTTGTCCCGAAACAAATGAAAAAAGAGATCATTGTTGAAGCTCACAATGTTGGTCACTATGCGATGCAAAAGACAATGCATGCAGTTCAGCAGTCTTATTGGATACCGCATTTAGAGTCAAAAGTTGCCAGAATTATAAATAACTGCGTCAAATGCATAATTTATAACAAAAAGTTTGGCAAAAAGGAAGGATTGATGCAGGTGATAGACAAAGGAGATAGACCTTTAGAAACGATACATGTGGATCATCTTGGGCCTTTAGATGCGACATCAAAGCAATATAAATATATATTTGCCATGGTCGACGCCTTCACGAAATTTGTTTGGTTATATCCAACAAAAACAACAAGTTGCGAGGAAGTACTACGAAAGTTAAAAGAGTGGTCTGCTATATTTGGTAACGCTGTTCGGATTATCAGTGACAGAGGATCTGCGTTTATAGCTAAAGATTTCGAGGAATATATTAAGTCAAACGGAATTCACCATGTTTGGACAACAACGGGCGTTCCAAGAGGCAACGGTCAGATCGAACGTGTAAACAGATCTATCATTACGATTATTTCCAAGCTGTCTGCGGATGAACCGGCTAAATGGTTTAAGTATGTGCCAAATGTGCAAAGAGCTATTAATTCTCATGTCAATGTATCCACGAAAAGATCACCATTTGAACTAATGCTGGGTGTTCAAATGAACAATGGGCCAGAGAATCGGATTCTTAAGTTGTTACAGGAGGAAGTATGCGATAAATTCGATGAAGAGAGACAGTCGATGAGAGCTGCTGCCAAACGGGAAATTACTAAAGCCCAGGAAGCATACAAGAAACAATATGATTCAAAACGCAAGATTGATAACGTATATAAAGTTGGAGATTTGGTAGCGATTCGGCGTACACAGTTTGTTGCGGGTCGCAAGCTTGCGAGTGAATATCTTGGACCGTACGAGGTTATAGCAGCTAAACGATGCGGAAGATACGATGTTAAGAAAGCAGCAGCAGATGTCGAGGGGCCAATGCTCACAGCTACTAGCTCAGACAATATGAAGTATTGGCCGAACAACCAGGATTCGGACGAGTTGTCATCGGGGTCGGATGACTAAGATCAGGATGGCCGAATGTAAGATGTGTGCTGGGTTGCTGGTCGTTTTTGTAGCCCTGGCGAATAAGAGAAGAGGCAGAAAGTCGGCGGGGAGTCGAGAAGTAGCATCGTCAGTGAAAAATTGTCTGCGAGTGAAGCCGAAAGTCGTCGGTAAAATAAGTAGAAGAATCAAGTCGCTTTAAAATGTTGTATTTAATTAAGCCTAATTTCTGAACCCTATTGAACTAATTTGTTTTTGTAAACTGATATAGCATTAAAACTCTCTATTTGTTTTTATACAAATAAAACCATTACATTTGGGGTCTCAACCTCGTTACATTTGGGGTCTCAACCTCGTTACATACATAGGATGCCGATTTTTTTTAGTTAAGCTAGGATTAGGTATAGAAAAAAAACTATAAATTAATTTTTTTTTGTTAGTGTTTTTTTTCGTGTCGAATGGTTAATTATAATAATTAAATATAAGTAAAATTAATTAAATTTTGGAACTATGAAAAGGTAAAGGCAAACGGCAAAGTCAGCAGAAAGAAAAAAAAAACCATACAAAAAAAAAAAAAAAAAAAAAAACAACAACTAAAATCACTTATTTACATACATGGTTAGGATCAATATAAAATTACAGGGTATGCATATTCGGTGTTAGAATATTTTTTTTATCTTTCTTTACTTTCCTTAACAACAGCAATACGAAGAAAGCGCTTTCGACGTTGGAGAATGAAGCTGTAAGTAATATGCACACATTATTTGTTTATGTACAAAAATATTCTTCACCCCTTGCACCTGCCCTTTTTCGTTAAAATCAATAAAATAATATTCCCAACATAAAGCAAAACAAAGAAAAAAAACTCCAACAACAAGCAAAGAGATTTCCCGTTATTATGCGTGGGCAACTCGTTTTTTTGTATGTTCTTTCTTGGCTCAGCCACATTGCTAAATTTTCTGTGCGCCTAGTCTACAGCCGTTGCTAGCGTTAATTCTTGTTTTTTTTATTTTTGAGATACTTTAGCTGAAATAGCGGCACTTCTTGCCGAAGTTCTGTTTTGTTAATAAATTTTGATGATATTCTTTTTGGTCTATTTGTAAGAGCGATCATTTTTTTTATAACTTTAAGTATGATTAATAATCTACATTTTTTTTTTTTCTTAGATAATTAATAAAATTTTATAATGTCTGTTTAAAATTTATCGTTGAATTCATCCATCTACACATGTCTCCCCAGTAAAGAAAAAGGGATCATCTGAAGCTGAAGCTTCAAGCGGCCGATGATCATAGGAAGGGTGATCAAAGGTCAATCACAAATCCACCAGTGATTGCGACTGTAAAAAAAAAATGCATCTTGCATTATCAGCGTAGGGAATTCCATCTTTTGTTTCTATATTCTTTTCTATCTTTTTTTTCTATCTTTGATTTTTTTGTATTCTCTCTCTCTTGTCGCATGCACGCTCACTTTTAATAATATAGCAATGAGAAAAGCAGGCAGGTCGGCGAAATATAATTAATTGTGGTAACTGGGTTTCGGCAGAACTACACCCCCTTGTCGACGAGCTAGTGCCGGAAATTTACAGCGTGCCAGCCGATATCCAGCTACTGCATGACCAGCCCCAACTATACGTTACCCGTTACACCAGCGAGGGCCTACAAAGCGCACTCTGGGAAGTGGAATTCATCCTAAATTCCAGACCGCTTACTTTTGTCTCTCTGGACAGCCAAGACGACGAGGCTATCACCCCTAACCATCTACTACTAGGATCAGCAAGCGGCTATAAACCAGTCTTCGAAACCACACATACCGTACAGCACATGTGGCAAGCTGTACAAGAATTCGCCGATCAATTCTGGCGACGATGGGTACGCGAATACGTTCCAGATTTAGCCAGGCGAGGAAAATGGTTTACGAAGAGACCACCAATAGCAGCTGGAGACGTCGTTGTAATATTGGACGAGACTCTGCCCCGAAATAGATGGCCAAAAGGTATAGTCGAGCAAACAATCCTGGCCAAAGACAACCAGGTGCGTCGAGTGATCATCAGAACTGCCAACGGGACTCTTCAACGGCCCGTGGCTAAAGTAGCTGTATTAGACGTCGGCTGTTTTGGAGCAAAGCAACCCCCTGAAGAGAGCAGCTTTACTGGGGGGGGAATGTTGCCGCCGAAATTCGCTAACTGCCCAGCAGACCCGACGCAGCCACCAATGGGTTAACCCATATCACTCATTCTCTTTCATTTTCATACTTATTCTTAAGCACCAGCCTACGTGCTGGGAAATTAACCGTTGCATCTTGCTCTTTAAGCTTACATGTTAGGTTCTATGCTTGTTACTAAGCGGTGGACAGAACAGTTTGGTTACAACCGCGAGTAAGGGCGATTAATTGATAGCGGCTCGCTTACAAACTGCTCGCATAATAACGACTCGCATACGGCACACACACCATACACACCCCATTAGAAATACACGTGGAAGAAATAAATGAAGTATCACGTGAAAAGTGGAGTGTTTTCTTGTGGGCCCGCTAAAACATCGAACCTTAGCGCCAAACTCAACACCTATATTTAGTCTCTTTATATACATATTTATGATTATCAGTTTTAATTAATACAAGTCACTATCTCAAGAAAGTCTAGCAAATTTCTCTAGTTTAGAAAATAAAACTAAAATTTTATCACTATTTTAGTTCTATCACATATTTCAATAAGGACAAAAACCAAATGGCAGAATTATTTGCCCTGCAATAATTGTGAAAAGGTCATTTACAATAGAATGGTCCGTAAGGGAATGTAATAAAAACTATCATCGCCAAAGGAATTCGATTTAGTTGTCCCAACCTCCAATTGTCAATTGTTAATTACATATATCTATGGGGTGTACCTAAATAGTATGAATATATTCGACATTTATAGATTTCTTATCTCGAGTTCAAATGGCAACAAAGTTGAGTCAACAAAATGCAAAGGCACAGTGGAAATGTTAAGAAGGGGTTTGAATAAAATAAAAAAAATTTCGGGAATATATTTTGAGTTCCTTTACACCAAAGCACAGATAGAGTTTTCAATTGTCAATTCAAAATTAAGATAATTTTAAGTGGAATCGAAATTAAAATTCGCACTCGAAACTCGAATCAAGAAAAACACAATTTTTATTTCTGATAATTTTCTATTATAACAAAATCATGACAATCATTATGTGGTACTAATTTTTATTTTGGCGAAGTATTAGATTTAAAAAAAAAAATGAATTCTTATAGTAGTATCAAAAAAGTGATAAATTTACAAAATTTTTATACCATACACCCATAGGGTGAAATGGTATATTAAAGTCGCCAAAATGTATGTAACAGGCAGAAGGAAGCATCTCCGACCCCACAAAGTATATATATTCTTGATCAGGATCAACAACCGAGTCGATCTAGCCATGTCCGTCTGTCCGTCCGTCCGTCCGTCTGTCCGTATGAACACCTAGATCTCGGAGACTGTAAGAGCTAGAGCCACCAAATTTGGTATGTAGACTCGTGTAGTATGTAGAGTGATCAAGTTTATTTCAAATTTTTGCCACGCCCCTTTCCGCCCCCGCAATTTAAAAAAAAACGTTTATCTCGAAAACTATTCCAGCTAGAGACACCATATTTGGTATATATATTCGCTTAGTAAATGCACACATTTTGTATGTATAAAAATTTTGCCACGCCCTTTTCCGCCCCCGTAATTTGAAAAACTTGATTATCTCCCGTATTTTTTTACCTTATGCAATCAAATTTGGCACACTTAAATTTAATACTAATATCTAGCAAAATACCAAATTTGATCAAAATCGGACAAAAAACAGTCGAGTTATGCATATAAACGTTTTTCCATAAGGCATAAGGCGAAATGTGTTTATCAACACTACCGCAAGCAGAATGATGAAAACTCTGAACGGAAATAAGATAATTATATTCATTAATAATTATTAATTATATTGTTGATTGTATAGAAATAGTCGTCGCAAAAAAGACAATGAATTTTCAGTTTAAATTTAACTTTGTTAAAAATTTCAAATATATTTTAATAAAACAAAATTAAATTACACTCTTTGGCCACACTTTTTAATATTCATCGAAAATACAGAACAAAAGGTTTTAAAACATGTTGAAAACTGAAATATGACTTATTTTGAAGAGGTTAATGTAATTTCCTTAATTAAACAATGTGTTTCTTATTGTTCGTCCAACATTTATAATTTTTTGTGATGCTTTTTAACCTTTTACGTTGTTTAACAACACTAAGACGTAATGCTAAAAGAAAGACAATTTCTTTTTATTCAAATAAGATATTTAAAGCAAACATCGGATGGGAATTGACTGAGCTAGATTCGTATTTAGAATTCTTCAGTCGTTTAAATTTTTAACATTTTATTAAATTAAACCTATCATTTAAACAGGCTCGAGGTCTTAAACATTGTTGATTATTTCAAAGGCAACGGAAAAAATGTTGTTAAATAAAACAATTTAATTTACTGTGAGTCAAAAATCTCAAAAAAATTTGTCCTATACAGTCCTTCAAATTTGATCAAAATCGGACAAAAAACAGTCGAGTTATGCATATAAACGTTTTTCCATAAGGCCGGATTTGGCCGTTGGCTGGTGGGGGCGCTAGGGTGCTCGTATGGTTGAGTGAGCGAGATACTAAGATATGCTTGTAAAAAGCATGTGAAAATGCATTTGTTTAATAAAGTTGAAATGTTTGCTTTACTGGTGTATGGTATACCTAAGTCGGCGAGACGACTTACTTACTTCATTTCTTTTATTACTACCACAAAATCCAATGATTAATAAAAGTAACAAAACTGAAATAATTTAAAAACTGTTTTCTTCTTTGACTAAAATTGTCATTAATTAAGTACACTTCTTGTTGTTTCACAAGAAATGAGTAAAAAATTAAAGGAAAATGTTTCCTATAAGAATATGACTAAGAAAAATGTGTCAAAAATAAAAAACGGAAGATTGAACCAATTCCCAGAAATTATGAACACAGAGTCTCACAAATAGTCTACGAATAATTTTTAACATTCTTCCTTTACTTTTTCTATAAGTTTAAAGATATTTATCCATTTGATTTCAAACTTTCAGGGAATAGACATAAATAGGTATCGAGAAAGAGAGGATTTTCAAAAGGGATTCCTTTTGACCTTCTGTGTCATGTCAATCAAATATAGAAATATTACTTTTGTTTGGCACGATAATAATTTAAAGCATTGTTAGGGAATGGACTGAAATTCTAAAATGCATATTAATTGAATTCCTGGCCCATTGTAAAATGGACTAGCGCCACTCTGTCTGCCAAGTCGTGTTTGACGTACTTTTTTGTGAAACCCATAGATTGAGCTTTACGTTTAGTGGATTGTTCTTTTTTTTTTTTGCAAACTTTCTGCTTATTTCCAATATTAGCCAGCCGCATAGTCAGTGAGAGGAGGAATTCTACCCTTAGTCAAAGCGTTTAAATATCGCATGTAACACGAAAGTTGACAACAAAATGCACTCACTAATGGACATGGACAACGCGACATTGGGATTACTTCGGTCGCCATTTAGTATTGATATACCGCATGCCTTTGTGTATAACGATACACAGAACACAAGGCCAATATTCTGTGGACCGTATATGGAGACGGTGAAGCTATTTGCCCAGGTCTATCATTATGAACTGCAGCTGGATGAGCTTGAGAGTCTGCCCAAGAAGTCGCTTGTTGAGCAGAAAATATCCGATGGCAATTATAATTTATCACTGCATGGAGTTCTGGTAAGATCAGAGATGGAGGAGAGATTACCAAACGAAACGGAGCACAGTTATCCGCTGGAGCTGATGAGAAACTGTGTAATGGTGCCTTTTGCACCCGAATTGCCCAAATGGATGTATGTAGTTTGGCCACTGGGCAGATACATTTGGACATCCCTGTTCTTGGGCATTTTCTATATAGCCTTTCTTATGCGCTGGATACACTGGCGTGAGAAAAGTCTAGCCACCAAATCCATCACACAAAATATGCTCTACGCCATGGCTTTCCTAATGTACAGTCCGAATATGAACATGAATTTGAAGCTCAGTAGACCTTCCGTACGGGTGCTTATATCTATACTCATATAAGCATTCATATTTTGCTCTATGAAATAGTAATTTCCTATGTTTATAACTAAAGTTTTGTTAATTTTACACAATTATAGATTTAACTTTGCAAAATGGTTGCTAGTTGAAAATTTTCGTTTACATATATTTTGATTAAAATGCAATTAAAGTTACCTTATGGTACTTTTACTGTCGCAATTATGTTCAAAGAAAGTTAGGTGGGAGGATTATTATTGTTTTTGTGTCTAACAAGTAAACAAAACTAACAACTTTGTTTTATGTCGTCGCGGTAGAAACTTTTCGTTTAGTTATGTATGTAATCTCCAAGGCCATATATGTAATTACTTTCTTATAAATTCAAGAGTTTTTGCTGCTCATCAAGAAATTGCCACTGATCCTCTGTGACAAAGTAGGCGTGGGTGCAATTAAAGTTGGTTTGATGCTCTGCAAATATCCCACTATCGACTGGCCTTAGAAGTTTTACAAACTCCTCCGGCAATTCCTTGTGAAGTTGCAATAAGAATTCCAGCTCATAATCGATAATCATCACAGGTAATTGGTCACGTATTAGATCATCCATTGTATTGATCTGGGCATGAAAGAGATTAACAGTCAAAATACTACCAAGTGTCTTTTTGCCAATGCTTAACCACAAAAGTTCCAGCAAAATTAAGGCCACAAATGCTCCAAGTACAAAAAACCACACCATGAAATCGAAAGGTTGCAGAGGATAAAAGTACGTTGAAACAGATATCGAAGTGGGCACTACCAGACACCACTGCACCACCAACAGAGGGTAGCTCTTCTCGATCCCTTCGTCTGGCATAAACAAGGCATAAGCATGGGCTAGAAATTCCACACGTCGATCTCGTACCAATTGCAAGGCTTGTTTCATATTAATTGCTTTGCCCCCCAAGGCATCGGGGGGCTCAGCATAACCACTGAGAAGTAGAAATGTCGTCCAAGTAAGACTTTATTATACACCTCCATAATGGGATCATCCACTACGGTGGTGAATACAAAACTCATATGATTTCTCCTTGCCGGGGCCCTTATCATACGCAATTCCCTATTGTTGTTGATCACCGTTTGAGTAGCAGTTGCTCCGAATGCTTCATCTACGATACGTATAAACTGATCCAATTCAGGCACTCGTTGTTTTTGACTCACAAACCAAACAATCTCCTGAAACGCATTGAAGGCAGCAAATGGACGCAACAAATTATGAACATACTGAAGATTCCAATCTGCGATAGGTCCAATTAGAAAGCCAAGTAGAAGTGATTTCAAGAAAAACGAGTAGCACATGACCATCGCCATGAAGTTACACAGTTTAATGACTGAAATTATAACCAAAACTTCTAAGGCCAGTCGATAGTGGGATATTTGCAGAGCATCAAACCAACTTTAATTGCACCCACGCCTACTTTGTCACAGAGGATCAGTGGCAATTTCTTGATGAGCAGCAAAAACTGGATTCATCTTTGTGGCGCTACATAGAGTATTATACATTTCGTATACACTCTTCGGGACTGTTGAATTTTTATACACGCAGTTGTTTTGAAACGGCTCTATATGCTGGACTAGTGACCCGTCTGCCGGCCAATAGTGAGTACACTTCAGCTGGCCTAGC
The DNA here is from genome assembly GCF_018902025.1 of Drosophila willistoni. Lineage (NCBI taxonomy): Eukaryota > Metazoa > Arthropoda > Insecta > Diptera > Drosophilidae > Drosophila > Drosophila willistoni. Next base: position 268,898 of record NW_025814491.1, on the reverse strand, counting down.
CCACTTGGCCATTGCTTTCATTTATCTTTTGGTTATGTGTGTCCTGGGTGGAATTGTGTTCAGCTTGGAAATACTCCACGCAAGAGTTTCGGAACGCAAGAAAGTATTTTAAGAAAGTATATTACAAAATTTAAATAAACAATAACCAAATTGTGTGTGGGCTAAACAGAAGATGTTTGTTTTTGCATATATTTCGATTCGAGATTCCAGTAATCTGCAGATTTTTAACTAGTTGGGAATTGTAGAGAAAACATAAATGTGTTCCTAGCTACTGACTAAAAAAATTGCAATTTAAAGTTACAGACACTATTGCCTTCTCTTTCACTCTCTATCATGACTCTCTTACTCACACTTACAATTAGTGATGACAGACGTGAGCAATTTTATTATCAGTGTTGTATTATTTGTTTATCGACTATTTAGTAATCGAACTAATAACAATCGATCAATAGATTAAAAGTTTGTCAATTATATGCCGATTAATCGGATGTTTCAGCGTTACCAAATTTTCCACATATGCTAAATATATATAGCAGAGTTTTTATTTATCTCATATTATACAAATGGTTTCGGAAATTGGGAATAGAAAAAAAAAATATTTGCTAAAATGTATTTGTTGTTCAAACTTTCGAAAACTTATCTAAAAACTTTAGGTTATCCAGAGCTACGTAAAATATCAAGAGGCTCTCGGTACAATTGGTCTTTACACAAATACAATAGGCGATAGTCATATATACCAACAGAAACAGAGAAATTAAATAATTCCATGCATATTTGGACATATTGGTCCATGGACAGTTAGCCCAAAAATGTCCCTTTAATAGATCGGCCGAAAATCAATTGAATAATATATTCGCTACACTCACAAATCCTAATCGCCGTTACGCACATGTAAAACCGAGACCGTTTACCATCCGAATACAAAGTGGAAATCATCATTCAAATCTTTTGGAGCGACAAAAATCGCCCAGAATGAGGGTGTCGTCCAGAATTGGGAGCAGCACTTAGAGAAGAAAAAAGCCAAACTATTAAGAAAAAAAACGAAACACCATCACAAACAAAATTGGCGCCAATATGACTTTGTTATAATCGTATTGTGGTAGTCAAGGAGTCACAAAATTGGTGTGGATCTAGGGTTTTTTGATACATTTTTAATATAATGGAGATATAATGAATAAGGAAAAATAAAGGAAGTAAGACTTTACTAAACCTCAGAGACGGCAGAGTCTTTAAATAGAAAAAAAATGCAAATCCTTAATACCAATGACATATCTTGCTAAAACTGTCGATTAGCTTTAAATGGTGTGGCAGCGAAGTTAAATGCCTTACTGCATAGCCATGCACGATGAAAAACAAAAAAGGGGGAGAAATATCCCAATGGATTAATGGACTCGTTTTTGAAATTAAGATCTATTTCTCGGCACGTAGCAGTAGCAACAAACTAGTTGGCTTATCGTGGCATAAAGACGGCAGTTACAATGTCGAGTCGCTGGTCGAAACTGACAACTAAATTCAAAGGCGCGGAGGAGCTGAAAAAGATCCCAGCAAGGGTGTCCAATGTAAAAAGTTCGCAAATGGTTATTAATTTTTATATTGATTCTTTGGCTCGTTTCGACGACTTTTTTTAATAAAATACTAAACGTTAACGTTCTAACTATGAACTTGAGGACTCTTTATGTTCTAACGAGGGAAACACTCATGCACTCAAATACAAAGCTGAAAAAACAGAATCAGAATCGGTACAGAATCACCAGAAGCATCAACAACACCGTCGAAATTGGCGTCATTAAAACTAATTTGTTTATGGTTTTACCATGGCAATAAGCAACAGTCAACAGAAATGGTTCGGACCTAAAACATAAATTCAGTATTTACGCGTTTAAAATGATGCATCTTGCAATTATGGGATCGAGTAGAAAACTGGCTATCCACTGAAAACGACGTGAAGCAGAAAAGCCAAAAACCTTACTGACTTAGAAGTATGGCTATGCTTATTGGATAAATTGTTGGAAGTTCGGAAATACAATGACTAAGGAAAATGCTTTGAACGATACTCGCCCAACGTCGGTGTCAATCACATCTCCTAAAAGGCCGATGGCGCTGTTGGAATGTGGACCTCAGATAGAAATAAACACTTTTAAACTTTAATGTGGATGAATAGGGAATAAAATGATTTAAATTTAAATTGAGGACAAAAATTAAGGAATAAATTTGATTCTATTGCAACGACTTAACAAAATAGAATGAGCTCTAGGCTCTTCAGGTTCCTCTATTTATACCGTTTCTGTCTGTCAAAGCCAACTAGATGTATATGTATAAGTAAATGCCATTGGAATTGTAAGTGTTGCTAAGAGAGTGAACTTAAAAGTCGCTTACAACACTACTAACACTTTTTCTTAGCACTGGCAGCTCAATTGTTATCGATATAATATAATTTTTTCTCCCAACACTGAGGTGATATTAAATTTAAAAGTCTTGTTGGTTGCTAAAATTTCAGTCTGATTTTTTATTTACCTTTGCAAATGGTATATATTCCTGATCAGCCTGAAAATCTAAGATTATCCGTCCGTCTGTGCAAATCAACTTCACGCCTCCATTTTGAAGCCTATTGGAAGTAGAGTTGGAGTATTCAACTTGAAATTTTTTAGTGTTTGGTTTTTTGTGTAAGACATCGAATCCCCAAATTATGGAAAGATTAGATACATACCTACATATGTACATATGTATGTATGAACACATGTTACAGTCAATATAAATTAGCTCTGCTTAAACGCCGACCAGCAGCCTACCTCGGAATCAACAGAGCAGCTGAGCTCACACACATACAAAAGTATTGCTAGTACTTCATTCTGTATGAACGAATCTTTTGCTTCGGCAAACGGGAGTGACCGAAGATTTTTGTTTGTTCCGAAGGAGTTATCGTCTGTTTACTCACAATCACACTTTTCGATAGTGTGTGATTGAGTGGCTGTTAATATTTCTGTCGTCACCAAAACATATAATTTTTCTAAGTTCTTGGAAAAAATTCAGAAAAAAAAATTCAAAATTTATAACAGAGCAAATGGAAAATGGAACCTTTACTTTGTCCAGCAAACGCAAAGGACGCAGTGCGATTTGAGAAACTGCAATCAATATTGAAATAAAGATTTCAGCCAACCGCTCTAACCGATGGATTTGCCTACCAAATTTGGGCAACTAAATAAAGCGCAATATTACATAAAAAACTGGCGTCTAATTATTTGGTTAGAGGGCTCGGGATAAACATACATACATATGTTTGAACTAGCGAACTTTTTTTTGGATCCAATCCCCGTCGACGGACTTCGGGTCAACAGACATCTCGAGTTAAATGCATTTAAAATTGACCTGTCTTAATTTATCTCATATTACAAAAATGGTTTCGGAAATTACGAAATACTTTTCTGCTACTACTAGATTAAAAATTTTGGATTGCGTTTTCCACAACACATAAAAAAATATTTTTATTTGCGGAAAAGGAGGGAAAATATTTGCTAAAATATATTTGTTGTTTAAACTTTCGGCGCATTGTCTAAAAAGCTTATATCCAAAGCTAAGAAAATGTCAAGAGGCTCTCCGTGCAATTGGATTTTACACAAATACAATAGACGATAGTCCATGAGTGAACTTGGAAACAGAGAACTTACAGTTAAAAGGTTACCGATGTAGTGGACAAATAAAACATTAAAACAAAAATCGCCCAGAATGAGGGAATCGTCCAGAATTGGAAGCAGCAGTTGAAGAAAAAATGGGAATATTTAAAACAAAAAACGAAACACCATCACAAACAAAATTGGCGCCAATATGACTTTGTTATAATCGTATTATGGTAGTCAAAGAGTCACAAAATTGGTGTGGACGCAGGGTTTTTGATACATTTTTGATTTAATGGAATTATAATGAATAAGGAAAAAGTAAAGAAAGGAAATAAGACTTTACCAAACCTCAGAGACGGCAGAGTCCTTAAATAGAAAGAAAATGTAAATCTTTAATACCAATGACATAATGGTGTGGCAGTGAACCTGCCTTACTGCATAGCCATGCACGAGGGAGAACAAAAAAGGAGGAGAAATGTTGATCCCAATGGATTTAGGGACTCTTTTTTAAAATTTAAATCAATTTATCGGCACGTAGCAGTAGCAACAAACTAGTGGGCTTATCGTGATATAAAGAAGGCAGTTACAACGCCGAGTCACTGGTCGAAAGGTAAAACTGACAATTAAATTCAAAGGCGCGGAGGAGCTGAAGAAGATCCCAGCAAGGGTGGCCAATGTAAAAAACTCGCAAATGGTTATTAATTTCTATATTGATTCTTTGCCTCTGCAATCCACTGGGAGCGTTTTTGCATTCGATTTGAAACACAACTTTGACATTAAGAAAGAATAAAAGGTAAAGAACACAAAAGGTGGGCATTTATTGTTTAAAATTTTAGCTATGCTTATTGGATAAATTGTTGGAAGTTCGGAATACAATGAATAAGGAAAATGCTTTGAACGATACTCGCCCAACGTCGGTGTCAATCACATCTCCTAAAAGGCCTATGGCGCTGTTGGAATGTGGACCTCAGATAGATAAGCACTTTAAAACTTTAATGTGGATGAATAGGGAATAAAATGATTTTAATTTAAATTGAGGACAAAAATGAAAGAATAAATTTGATTCTATCGCAACGACTTAACAAAATAGAATGAGCTCTAGGCTCTTCAGGTTCCTCTATTTATACCGTTTCTGTCTGTCAAAGCCAACTAGATGTATATGTATAAGTAAATGCCATTGGAACTGTAAGTGTTGATAAGAGAGTAAACTTAAAAGTCGCTTACAACACTACTAACACTTTTTCTTAGCACTGGCAGCTCAATTGTTATCGATATAATTTTTTCTCCCAACACTGAGGTGATATTATTTTGGAAGCCTATTGGAAGTAGAGTTGGAGTATTAAACTTGAAATTTTTTAGTGTTTTGGTTTTTTGTGTAAGACATCGAATCCCCAAATTATGGAAAGATTAGATACATACCTACATATGTACATATGTATGTATGAACACATGTTACAGTCAATATAAATTAGCTCTGCTTAAACGCCGACAGCAGCCTACCTCGGAATCAACAGAGCAGCTGAGCTCACACACATACAAAAGTATTGCTAGTACTTCATTCTGCATGAACGAATCTTTTGCTTCGGCAAACGGGAGTGACCGAAGATTTTTGTTTGTTCCGAAGGAGTTATCGACTGTTTACTCACAATCACACTTTTCGATAGTGTGTGATTGAGTGGCGAGTGTTAATATTTCTGTCGTCACCAAAACATAATTTTTCTAAGTTCTTGGAAAAAATTCAGAAAAAAAAATTCAAAATTTATAACAGAGGAAATGGAAAATGGAACCTTTACTTTGTCCAACTGCAATCAATATTGAAATAAAGATTTCAGCCAATCGCTCAAACCGATGGATTTGCCTACCAAATTTGGGCAACTAAATAAAGCGCAATATTACATAAAAAACTGGCGTCTAATTATTTGGTTAGAGGGCTCGGGATAAACATACATACATATGTTTGAACTAGCGAACTTTTTTTTGGAGCCAACCCCCGTCGATGGACTTCGGGTCAACAGACATCTCGAGTTAAATGCATTTAAAATTGACCTGTCTTAATTTATCTCATATTACAAAAATCGTTTCGGAAATTACGAAATACTTTTCTGCTACTACTACATTAAAAATTTTGAATTGCGTTTTCCACAACACATAAAAAAAATATTTTTATTTGCGGAAAAGGAGGGAAAATATTTGCTAAAATATATTTGTTGTTTAAACTTTCGAAAACTTGTCTAAAAAGCTTATATTCAGAGCTAAGAAAATGTCAAGAGGCTCTCCGTTCAATTGGATTTTACACAAATACAATAGACGATAGTCCATGAATGAACTTGGAAACGGAGAAATTAAAGTTAAAAGATCACCGATGTAGTGGACAAATAAAACATTAAAACAAAAATCGCCCAGAATGAGGGAATCGTCCAGAATTGGAAGCAACAGTTGAAGAAAAAATGGGAATATTTAAAACAAAAACGAAACACCATCACAAACAAAATTGGCGCCAATATGACTTTGTTATAATCGTATTATGGTAGTCAAAAAGAGTCACAAAATTGGTGTGGACGCAGGGTTTTTGATACATTTTTGATTTAATGGAATTATAATGAATAAGGAAAAAGTAAAGAAAGGAAGTAAGTACCAAACCTCAGAGACGGCAGAGTCCTTAAATAGAAAGAAAATGTAAATCTTTATTACCAATGACATAATGGTGTGGCAGTGAACCTGCCTTACTGCATAGCCATGCACGAGGGAGAACAAAAAAGGAGGAGAAATGTTGATCCCAATGGATTTAGGGACTCTTTTTTAAAATTTAAATCAATTTATCGGCACGTAGCAGTAGCAACAAACTAGTGGGCTTATCGTGAATAAAGAAGGCAGTTACAACGCCGAGTCACTGGTCGAAAGGTAAAACTGACAATTAAATTCAAAGGCGCGGAGGAGCTGAAGAAGATCCCAGCAAGGGTGGCCAATGTAAAAAACTCGCAAATGGTTATTAATTTCTATATTGATTCTTTGCCTCTGCAATCCACTGGGAGCGTTTTTGCATTCGATTTGAAACACGCCTTTGACATTAAGAAAGAAAAAAAGGTAAAGAACACAAAAGGTGGGCATTTATTGTTTAAAATTTTTAGCTATGCTTATTGGATAAATTGTTGGAAGTTCGGAAATACAATGAATAAGGAAAATGCTTTGAACGATACTCGCGCAACGTCGGTGTCAATCACATCTCGTAAAAGGCCTATGGCGCGAAGTTCGGAAATACAATGAATAAGGAAAATGCTTTTAACGATACTCGCCCAACGTCGGTGTCAATCACATCTCCTAAAAGGCCTATGGCGCTGTTGGAATGTGGACCTCAGATAGATAAGCACTTTAAAACTTTAATGTGGATGAATAGGGAATAAAATGATTTTAATTTAGATTGGGGACAAAAATGAAAGAATAAATTTGATTATATCGCAACGACTTAACAAAATAGAATGACCTCTAGCTCTTCAGGTTCCTCTATTTATACCGTTTCTGTCTGTCAAAGCCAACTAGATGTATATGTATAAGTAAATGCCATTGGAATTGTAAGTGTTGATAAGAGAGTAAACTTAAAAGTCGCTTACAATACTACTAAAACTTTTTCTTAGCACTGGCAGCTCAATTGTTATCGATATAATTTTTTCTCCCAATACTGAGGTGATATTATTTTTGGAAGCCTATTGGAAGTAGAGTTGGAGTATTCAACTTGAAATTTTTTAGTGTTTTGGTTTTTTGTGTAAGACATCGAATCCCCAAATTATGGAAAGATTAGATACATACCTACATATGTACATATGTATGTATGAACACATGTTACAGTCAATATAAATTAGCTCTGCTTAAACGCCGACAGCAGCCTACCTCGGAATCAACAGAGCAGCTGAGCTCACACACATACAAAAGTATTGCTAGTACTTCATTCTGTATGAACGAATCTTTTGCTTCGGCAAACGGGAGTGACCGAAGATTTTTGTTTGTTCCGAAGGAGTTATCGTCTGTTTACTCACAATCACACTTTTCGATAGTGTGTGATTGAGTGGCTGTTAATATTTCTGTCGTCACCAAAAAATATAATTTTTCTAAGTTCTTGGAAAAAATTCAGAAAAAAAAATTCAAAATTTATAACAGAGCAAATGGAAAATGGAACCTTTACTTTGTCCAGCAAACGCAAAGGACGCAGTGCGATTTGAGAAACTGCAATCAATATTGAAATAAAGATTTCAGCCAACCGCTCTAACCAATGGATTTGCCTACCAAATTTGGGCAACTAAATAAAGCGCAATATTACATAAAAACTGGCATCTAATTATTTGGTTAGAGGGCTCGGGATAAACATACATACATATGTTTGAACTAGCGAACTTTTTTTTGGAGCCAACCACCGTCGACGGACTTCGGGTCAACAGACATCTCGAGTTAAATGCATTTAAAATTGACCTGTCTTAATTTATCTCATATTACAATAATGGTTTCGGAAATTACGAAATACTTTTCTGCTACTACTAGATTAAAAATTTTGGATTGCGTTTTCCACAACACATAAAAAAATATTTTTATTTGCGGAAAAGGAGGGAAAATATTTGCTAAAATATATTTGTTGTTTAAACTTTCGAAAACTTGTCTAAAAAGCTTGGTATATTCAGAGCTAAGTAAAATGTCAAGAGGCTCTCCGTTCAATTGGATTTTACACAAATACAATAGACGATAGTCCATGAATGAACTTGGAAACGGAGAAATTAAAGTTAAAAGATCACCGATGTAGTGGACAAATAAAACATTAAACAAAAATCGCCCAGAATGAGGGAATCGTCCAGAATTGGAAGCAGCAGTTGAAGAAAAAATGGGAATATTTAAAACAAAAAACGAAACACCATCACAAACAAAATTGGCGCCAATATGACTTTGTTATAATCGTATTATGGTAGTCAAAGAGTCACAAAATTGGTGTGGACGCAGGGTTTTTGATACATTTTTGATTTAATGGAATTATAATGAATAAGGAAAAAGTAAAGAAAGGAAGTAAGACTTTACCAAACCTCAGAGACGGCAGAGTCCTTAAATAGAAAGAAAATGTAAATCTTTAATACCAATGACATAATGGTGTGGCAGTGAACCTGCCTTACTGCATAGCCATGCACGAGGGAGAACAAAAAGGAGGAGAAATGTTGATCCCAATGGATTTAGGGACTCTTTTTTAAAATTTAAATCAATTTATCGGCACGTAGCAGTAGCAACAAACTAGTGGGCTTATCGTGATATAAAGAAGGCAGTTACAACGCCGAGTCACTGGTCGAAAGGTAAAACTGACAATTAAATTCAAAGGCGCGGAGGAGCTGAAGAAGATCCCAGCAAGGGTGGCCAATGTAAAAAACTCGCAAATGGTTATTAATTTCTATATTGATTCTTTGCCTCTGCAATCCACTGGGAGCGTTTTTGCATTCGATTTGAAACACGCCTTTGACATTAAGAAAGAAAAAAAGGTAAAGAACACAAAAGGTGGGCATTTATTGTTTAAAATTTTTAGCTATGCTTATTGGATAAATTGTTGGAAGTTCGGAAATACAATGAATAAGGAAAATGCTTTGAACGATACTCGCGCAACGTCGGTGTCAATCACATCTCGTAAAAGGCCTATGGCGCGAAGTTCGGAAATACAATGAATAAGGAAAATGCTTTTAACGATACTCGCCCAACGTCGGTGTCAATCACATCTCCTAAAAGGCCTATGGCGCTGTTGGAATGTGGACCTCAGATAGATAAGCACTTTAAAACTTTAATGTGGATGAATAGGGAATAAAATGATTTTAATTTAGATTGGGGACAAAAATGAAAGAATAAATTTGATTATATCGCAACGACTTAACAAAATAGAATGACCTCTAGCTCTTCAGGTTCCTCTATTTATACCGTTTCTGTCTGTCAAAGCCAACTAGATGTATATGTATAAGTAAATGCCATTGGAACTGTAAGTGTTGATAAGAGAGTAAACTTAAAAGTCGCTTACAACACTACTAACACTTTTTCTTAGCACTGGCAGCTCAATTGTTATCGATATAATTTTTTCTCCCAACACTGAGGTGATATTATTTTTGGAAGCCTATTGGAAGTAGAGTTGGAGTATTCAACTTGAAATTTTTTAGTGTTTTGGTTTTTTGTGTAAGACATCGAATCCCCAAATTATGGAAAGATACATACCTACATATGTACATATGTATGTATGAACACATGTTACAGTCAATATAAATTAGCTCTGCTTAAACGCCGACAGCAGCCTACCTCGGAATCAACAGAGCAGCTGAGCTCACACACATACAAAAGTATTGCTAGTACTTCATTCTGTATGAACGAATCTTTTGCTTCGGCAAACGGGAGTGACCGAAGATTTTTGTTTGTTCCGAAGGAGTTATCGTCTGTTTACTCACAATCACACTTTTCGATAGTGTGTGATTGAGTGGCGAGTGTTAATATTTCTGTCGTCACCAAAACATAAAATTTTTCTAAGTTCTTGGAAAAAATTCAGGAAAATAATACAAAATTTATAACAGAACAAAACGAAAATGGAACCTTTACTTTGTCCAGCAAACGCAAAGGACGCAGTGCGATTTGAGAAACTGCAATCAATATTGAAATAAAGATTTCAGCCAACCGATCTAACCGATGGATTTGCCTACCAAATTTGGGCAACTAAATAAAGCGCAATATTACATAAAAAACTGGCGTCTAATTATTTGGTTAGAGGGCTCGTGATAAACATACATACATATGTTTGTCCCGAGCGAACTTTATTTTGGAGCCAACCCCCGTCAACGGACTTCGGGTCAACAGACATCTCGAGTTAAATGCATTTAAAATTGACCTGTCTTAAATTATCTCATATTACAAAAATGGTTTCGAAAATTACGAAATACTTTTCTGCTACTACTACATTAAAAATTTTGGATTGCGTTTTCCACAACACATAAAAAAATATTTTTATTTGCGGAAAAGGAGGGAAAATATTTGCTAAAATATATTTGTTGTTTAAAATTTCGAAAACTTGTCTAAAAAGCTTGGTATATTCAGAGCTAAGTAAAATGTCAAGAGGCTCTCCGTTCAATTGGATTTTACACAAATACAGATAGTCCATGAGTGAACTTGGAAACAGAGAAATTAAAGTTAAAAGGTCACCGATGTAATGGACAAATAAAACATTAAAACAAAAATCGCCCAGAATGAGGGAATCGTTGAAGTAGAAGAAAAAATGGGAATATTTAAAACAAAAAACGAAACACCATCACAAACAAAATTGGCGCCAATATGACTTTGTTATAATCGTTTTAAGGTAGTCAAAGTGTCACAAAATTGGTGTGGACGCAGGGTTTTTGATACATTTTTGATTTAATGGAATTATAATGAATAAGGAAAAAGTAAAGAAAGGAAGTAAGACTTTACAAACCTCAGAGACGGCAGAGTCCTTAAATAGAAAGAAAATGTAAATCTTTAATACCAATGGCATAATGGTGTGGCAGTGAACCTGCCTTACTGCATAGCCATGCACGAGGGAGAACAAAAAAGGAGGAGAAATGTTGATCCCAATGGATTTATGGACTCTTTTTAAAATTTAAATCAATTTATCGGCACGTAGCAGTAGCAACAAACAAGTGGGCTTATCGTGAAAAAAGAAGGCAGTTACAACGCCGAGTCACTGGTCGAAAGGTAAAACTGACAATTAAATTCAAAGGCGCGGAGGAGCTGAAGAAGACCCAGCAAGGGTGGCCAATGTAAAAAACTCGCAAATGGTTATTAATTTCTATATTGATTCTTTGCCTCTGCAATCCACTGAGAGCGTTTTTGCATTCGATTTGAAACACGACTTTGACATTAAGAAAGAAAAAAAGGTAAAGAACACAAAAGGTGGGCATTTATTGTTTAAAATTTTTAGCTATGCTTATTGGATAAATCGTTGGAAGTTCGGAAATACAATGAATAAGGAAAATGCTTTGAACGATACTCGCGCAACGTCGGTGTCAATCACATCTCCTAAAAGGCCTATGACGCGAAGTTCGGAAATACAATGAATAAGGAAAATGCTTTGAACGATACTCGCCCAACGTCGGTGTCAATCACAACTCCTAAAAGGCCTATGGCGCTGTTGGAATGTGGACCTCAGATAGATAAACACTTTAAAACTTTAATGTGGATGAATAGGGAATAAAATGATTTTAATTTAAATTGGGGACAAAAATGAAAGAATAAATTTGATTCTATCGCAACGACTTAACAAAATAGAATGAGCTCTAGCTCTTCAGGTTCCTCTATTTATACCGTTTCTGTCTGTCAAAGCCAACTAGATGTATATGTATAAGTAAATGCCATTGGAATTGTAAGTGTTGATAAGAGAGTAAACTTAAAAGTCGCTTACAATACTACCTTTTTCTTAGCACTGGCAGCTCAATTGTTATCGATATATTTTTTTCTCCCAACACTGAGCTGATATTATTTTTGGAAGCCTATTGGAAGTAGAGTTGGAGTATTCAACTTGAAATTTTTTAGTGTTTTGGTTTTTTGTGTAAGACATCGAATCCCCAAATTATGGAAAGATTAGATACATACCTACATATGTACATATGTATGAACACATGTTACAGTCAATATAAATTAGCTCTGCTTAAACGCCGACAGCAGCCTACCTCGGAATCAACAGAGCAGCTGAGCTCACACACATACAAAAGTATTGCTAGTACTTCATTCTGTATGAACGAATCTTTTGCTTCGGCAAACGGGAGTGACCGAAGATTTTTGTTTGTTCCGAGGGAGTTATCGTCTGTTTACTCACAATCACACTTTTCGATAGTGTGTGATTGAGTGGCGAGTGTTAATATTTCTGTCGTCACCAAAACATATAATTTTTCTAAGTTCTTGGAAAAAATTCAGGAAAATAATTCAAAATTTATAACAGAGCAAATGGAAAATGGAACCTTTACTTTGTCCAGCAAACGCAAAGGACGCAGTGCGATTTGAGAAACTGCAATCAATATTGAAATAAAGATTTCAGCCAACCGATCTAACCGATGGATTTGCCTACCAAATTTGGGCAACTAAATAAAGCGCAATATTACATAAAAAACTGGCGTCTAATTATTTGGTTAGAGGGCTCGTGATAAACATACATACATATGTTTGTCCCGAGCGAACTTTATTTTGGAGCCAACCCCCGTCGACGGACTTCGGGTCAACAGACATCTCAAGTTAAATGCATTTAAAATTGACATGTCTTAATTTATCTCATATTACAAAAATGGTTTCGGAAATTACGAAATACTTTTCTGCTACTGCTACATTAAAAATTTTGGATTGCGTTTTCCACAACACATAAAAAAAATATTTTTATTTGCGGAAAAGGAGGGAAAATATTTGCTAAAATATATTTGTTGTTTAAACTTTCGGCGTCTTGTCTAAAAAGCTTATATCCAAAGCTAAGAAAATGTCAAGAGGCTCTCCGTGCAATTGGATTTTACACAAATACAATAGACGATAGTCCATGAGTGAACTTGGAAACAGAGAACTTACAGTTAAAAGGTTACCTATGTAGTGGACAAATAAAACATTAAAACAAAAATCGCCCAGAATGAGGAAATCGTCCAGAATTGGAAGCAGCAGTTGAAGAAAAAATGGGAATATTTAAAACAAAAAACGAAACAGCATCACAAACAAAATTGGCGCCAATATGACTTTGTTATAATCGTATTATGGTAGTCAAAGAGTCACAAAATTGGTGTGGACGCAGGGTTTTTGATACATTTTTGATTTAATGGAATTATAATAAGGAAAAAGTAAAGAAAGGAAGTAAGACTTTACCAAACCTCAGAGACGGCAGAGTCCTTAAATAGAAAGAAAATGTAAATCTTTAATACCAATGACATAATGGTGTGGCAGTGAACCTGCCTTACTGCATAGCCATGCACTAGGGAGAACAAAAAAGGAGGATAAATGTTAATCCCAATGAATTTATGGACTCTTTTTTAAAATTTGAACTAGTGGGCTTATCGTGATATAAAGAAGGCAGTTACAACGCCGAGTCACTGGTCGAAAGGTAAAACTGACAATTAAATTCAAAGGCGCGGAGGAGCTGAAAAAGATCCCAGCAAGGGTGGCCAATGTAAAAAATTCGCAAATGGTTAATAATTTCTATATTGATTCTTTGCCTCGGCAATCCACTGGGAGCGTTTTTGCATTCGATTTGAAAAACGACTTTGACATTAAGAAAGAAAAAAAAGTAAAGAACACAAAAGGTGGGCATTTATTGTTTAAAATTTTTAGCTATGCTTATTGGATAAATCGTTGGAAGTTCGGAAATACAATGACTAAGGAAAATGCATTGAACGATACTCGCCCAACGTCGGTGTCAATCACATCTCCTAAAAGGCCTATGGCGCTGTTGGAACGTGAACCTCAGATAGAAATATGCACTTTAAAACTTTAATGTGGACGAATAGGGAATAAAGTGGTTTAAATTTAAATTGAGGACAAAAATTAAGGAATAAATTTGATTCTATCGCAACAACTTAACAAAATAGAATGAACTCTAGCCCTTCAGGTTCCTCTATTTATATGCTTCTGTCTGTCAAAGCCAACTAGATGTATATAAGTAAATGCCATTGGAATTGTAAGTGTTGACAAGACAGTAAACTTGAAAGTCACTTACAACACTACTAACACTTTTTTTTAGCACTGTCAGCTCAATTGTTATCGATATAATATTTTCTCTCAACACTAAGCAGCTGAGCTCACACACATACACACATACAGAGAGCACTAACTGTTTGTGGGTGCGTGCCAATCATACGGGATGAAGAAGAAGAAAAAATTTCTGGTATAGCGAATTGAAAAGGGACAGAGGGATATTTGAAACGTTTTGTCTATGCATTTGATGAATTGAGTTGCAGATAAAGCGATTGGAACATGTAAAAATATTATGGTCGAGGACTGTTAGCTTCTTTGATATTTATACCCTTGCAGAGGGTATTATAAAATTGGTCAGATGTTTGTAACGCACAGAAGGAGACGTTTCCGACCCCATAAAGTATATATATTCTTGATTAGCATGAGAAGCTGAGTCGATATAGCCATGTCCGTCTGTCTGTCGGTCGTTACTCAGCCGTCTTAAGAGCTATTGGGCTGAAATTTTTTTCTGTGCTTTTTATTATCTGGAGCAGATCAAGTATCATCAGGATCGGACCACTATATCATATAGCTCTAGAAGAAACATTTTCATAAAAATTGGAGTATCGCTATGAAATTTACATAGATCCCACAATTTGAATCTGATCGGATGAATATAACACAAGTTACAGTCAATATAATAATCGGCTCCAAGCTCTGCCGGCAGCGCTGCTTGCTGTCTACTACGTCTTTCGTCATCAACATAGTACATGCATACACACACAGACGCAACGCTACATAAACTGTATGTGTATGCGTGCGTTGCTTTGCTTTGGGAATGCGAGAAGAAGAAGAACAAATTGTATAGTATAAAGAGTAAAATTGTTTTGTTTGTATATTGGCGAATTGAGTTGCAGAAAACAAATTTTAAACATGTAAAATTATTATTGCCGAAGACTGCAAGGGTATATAAACTTCGGCATAGCCAATGTTAGCTTCTTTGATATTTGTTACATTAAACTACAAAAAAATACCAACAAATTGTATTTTCAATTTTCATCGGCGGCCATTTTTTACTTTCATTTATTTTTCATTCAATAAAGAAAACATACATAATTCTAGTAACCCTCTCCGTTTTTAAATATTTTTTTAAAATGTCGTCAAAACATTTCCCAACCAATAAAAAATTATGTATGTATGCATATATTTATATTCATTGTTTTGTGATCTACAACTTTCTCTTATTTGCTGAGCTTTTTGTGTAATTTTCTTAAAGATGTTCGAATAGGACACCCATGCGGGTTGAAAATAAAATATTGATACCATTTCATTTCCGCTGCAAATGCTAAACCGGCCAAAACACAACCCAAACACCAAACGTGAATCATGCTTGAAAAAAAATTCAAGCCCAAGGGTCTTGGTTCTTCGCTAACAATGGCCACGTGGATTTTATCCAGATGAATGGCCTCCCAAAATGCTTCCCGTTTCCAGTGTTGCATAAGTCCATCTTGTTGGGCTATCATAAGTGTGGGATTGGGTCTGGCAACTCTGCTGAGCGGGGCGAATTGAGCTAAAGACGAGCGAAAGACGGGCAGTCGAACCGAAGAGACGAGCGAAAGCGGTTGCAAAAAGACGAAAGACGAAACGACGCGAAGCAGTAAAGACGACTAATTTCCAACTAAATCTAATTAAAATAATCAAATAAATAGTTTTACATTAAAATAAACTAAAATACTACAAATAAATATATTAAATAGGACAAATTCCTACAAATATGGGGGCTCAACCTACAAAATAGGCGTGGCTCAACCTACAAAATAGGCATGACTCAACCTACAAAGAAGGCATGGCTCAACTTATAAAGAAGTAAAAAAGTAAGATCAGTGAGTGAGAAAGAGACAAACATACACAAAACGACGCAACAGTGGAATCAAACGACCAGAAAAAAAAACAGCGCGAAAACGAATAAGAATTAGCATCAAACGACGAAAAATTGGCGGCTAACGACGAAAAAGCGGCAAAGAAACGGTGAAAAAGTTTTCAACGAACGACGCGAAAGTGTTTGAATACCACAGTTATCTGGTGACGTGGCAAACGACGTATATATACATATACATATTTGTATGTACAATATTAGTGTGTGTGCGTAAGAGAAAGAACTATGAGCAAACTTGAAGACTTTGTGAATGTGCAAGAGGCACTGAAAACTGAAAAGAAATCTAATATTACATTGTTTCACAAGTTCATATACGAAGAAGAAGGCGATCGTGCAAATCGCCAAAGATTAAGAAAGTTTGAAGGGTTTTATTTTGATTGCAACAGCGATTTATATAAAAGTAAAGTGTCTTATGTGGAAAAGAATTTAACAAATAACGATTTAGTGATTATTTGTAACGTTTTGGGTTTATCGCATGATAAATCGAATCTAACTTCCCATTTATTTCGCAATTTGCAAGCTGTAAATTTGCTAGCTGACCTTGACACAGAGAATGATCAAAACGAAGATGACGACGATGACGAAGACGAAATGTTGTCAGTAGTGAGCGACGAAACGAATTTTAGAACAGCTGCAACAAACGAAAATATGCGAAACAAAACGAATAGGGCAAACTCCTACAGTCGTGGCCAACAATATTGATACGCAAGGTGCAGTGAATGTCAACATGCCACCACCGAGGTTCGCTTTGAGTTTTCGGGACGTTGAAGACTCTTTACGACATTTCCATGGCGATGAAAATTTATCAGTTGAAGTATGGATTGAGGATTTCGAAGACATGGCTGACTTGATGCAATGGGATAGTTTACAAAAATTTGTTTTTGCTAAAAGAGCTATTAAAGGACTTGCTAAAATGTTTATTCTGAGTGAACGCGGAATTAAAAATTGGTCGACATTGAAAGAATCACTTTTAAATGAATTTAAAACAGTAATAAATAGCGCGGAGTTACATAAACAATTGTCAGAACGGAAAATAAAGAAAAGTGAAAGTGTTCAAGAATATTTGTTGAAAATGAAAGAGATGGCATCACGGGGTAATATAGAGAACAGTGCTCTTATGCAGTATGTAATTGACGGAATTAATGACTTGAGTATGAACAAAGCAATATTGTACAATGATAATAACCTAAAAGAGTTTAAAGAGAAAATAAAATGTTATGAAAAAATGCGGGAAAAGTCAAGTAATCAAAAAAGTGAGTCTAAGAACGTTCAAATCAAAAAAGAAAGTGTAATGAAATACGAAAATAAAGAAAGTGGTATAAAATGCTATAACTGTGGGCAAAAAGGAAATATATCTGAGAATTGTGACAATAAGAGTAAAGGAAGAAAGTGTTTTGGTTGCAATAATTTTGATCACATAGCAAAAGACTGTCCAAATAAAAAGCCTGAAAATAGCACAGATGTTCGTAATACTAATAAAATATCAGCTGATCATTTGTTTATGTGTAAAGAAGTATCAATCAACAATGAAAAGTGATTGAGTATAGCCTTGCTTGATACTGGTAGCAAATATAATATCGTAACGGAAACAATTTATAATCGTTTGAAAAAACCTAAGCTCGCTAAAGTTGATAAAGTTCTATACGGTTTCGGAGATAAAAAGAGAGTGGTACCTATCGGTTCGTTTACGAGAAGGCTTTTCGTAAGCCAAGAACAGTTTGATTTGGTTTTTTTAGTGGTATCATCTGAATTCCTAGATCATGAAGTGATTTTGGGAGAAGACTTTTGTAAGCAAGCCGAAATAAAAATCAATCGCGATGGCGTACAAATCGGGAAATATAATGATGAAACGGAATTAAGTTCGGTAATGAGAATAAAGGTCGAAAACGACGAAATTGACATTGACTCAAATGCATCGAAAAGTACAAAGTGCGAAGTGAACGAACTTATCAAAAACTATAAGCCGGAAAATTTAAAATTGACAAATGTTGAAATGCGTATTGTTTTAAAAGACGATAGTGCAATTTATTCGAGACCACGCAGATTCGCTTTTGCTGAACGGTGCATAATCGATGACCAAGTCGATCAGTAGCTGAAAGACGAAATAATAGAACAATCCGAGTCTGAATTCAGCAGTCCGGTCGTATTAGTAAAAAAAACGCGGTGGCACTCCACGTCTGTGCATTGACTACAGAAGAATAAACAAGGTAATAGTAAAATACCATTTTCCATTACCCCTGATTGAAGATCAATTGGATCGGCTACAAGGAGCAACGGTTTTCAGCACAATCGATTTAAAGAATGGATTTTTCCATGTAGATGTTGAAAAAGAGAGTCGAAGATTCACCTGGTTCGTTACACACAACGGACAGTACCAGTTTTTAAAAGTTCCTTTTGGATTGACGAACTCCCCTGGGGTATTTCAGAGACACGTTAATGCCATTTTTCGTGATTTAACCCGTGCTGGTACGGCTATCCCATACGTCGACGACATTATAATCCCTGGTAAAACTGAAGAGGAAGCCGTCTCCAATCTGAGAAGTGTTTTGAAGCGATGTGAAGAATATGGTTTAGTCATTAACTTAAAGAAATGTTGCTTTTTGAAGAGAGAAATAGAATTTTTTGGGCATACTATAAAGAATTAGAAGATATGTATCTCAGACGCAAAGACCAAAGCTGTAAACAAATTTCCTATGCCGATGAATCAAAAGCAGCTCCAAAGTTTTCTTGGCCTGGTTGGTTATTTTCGCAAGTTCATTGCAGATTTTTCGATTATAGCCAAGCCTCTTACTGATTTATTAAAAAACGATGCAAATTTTAGATTCAATGAGAGTCAGATAAAATCATTTAATTTGCTAAAAAAATTGATAACACAGAAACCTGTTCTGCAAATATTTAACCCCAAGTTTGAAACAGAAGTACATACAGACGCATCGATTGATGGCTTCGGAGCAATTTTATTACAAAAGATACCCGATGATAAAGAATTGCACCCTGTATACTACATGAGCAAAAAGACGACTGAAGCGGAAAGAAAATTCACTAGCTACGAATTAGAGATTTTGGCGGTAGTTGAAGCATTTCGTAAGTTCCGAGTTTACCTTCTAGGTATGCATTTTAAAGTTATAAGCGATTGTAATGCGTTTGCAAAGACGATGGATAAAAAAGATGTGTGCACTAGAGTCGCACGATGGATTCTTGAGATCCAAGAATTTGATTTTGATGTTGAGCACCGTGCAGGAAATCGTATACGTCATGCGGATGCGCTTAGTCGCTACCCCGTTATGATTATAACAGAAGATTACATAAACAGTAAATTAAAGAATGCCCAAGCACAAGACGACCAATTGAAGGCCATAATCGATATCCTTGCTCAGAAAACTTCTCATAACAACTATTTTAAGAAAGCTGGCATACTTTATAAGTTGGTTGATGATGAAGAACTAATTGTAGTTCCCTCTATTCTGCAACGGGAAATTATTAAGCATGCTCACGAAAGAGGTCACTTTTCTGTGAAAAAGACGAAGGAAATAATTGCAAAGGAGTACTATATCCCAAAATTAGATGAGAAAATACAACACCAAATAAGATGCTGCATTCCATGCCTAACACTTAATCGAAAGCTTGGTAAAAAAGAAGGAGAAGGAGTGCATTTAAATCTTTTCTTATGGGTTTGGTAACAATTGTTAGTTGGAATTACAAGTTTTATTTTAGCAAGTAGCTTACATAAACTAAGAAAAATTTATCTAGACTACTCTGTTTGCATTATGGTGCAATAATGACACATTTTTACTCATCTAATAATCTAAAAAAGATTCCTAGGTTAAATTAACACCCTAAAATATGCAATACGTTGTTGATGAGTGAATTTTTTTTAAAGAGTTTAGGCAACTTATCTTTATGACACCCCAAAAACTATTCATACAGAGATGTCGCAGAAATCGATAATATTGAAACATGCATTACAATTTTCAATTTGCAAAAACATAAAAAAATAAATGGAACTACAGATTTATACATTTTTTTTGCCTTTATTGGCTTTTTTGTAACTTTTTGAAGAAGTTATATCAAAGTGCCGAGTTAAAAAATTGAAATGTATTTTTTTGGGCAAGAGTAATTTCAAATTAATTTCGGTTAATTATAAACAAAAATATGTAAATTTGAATTTTTAAAACAATTTTTTTTTGGGAAAGCATATGTATTTGTAAGCTTAAGCTAAACTTTAAAGTAAAAGGTTATTGTGACTGGAAGTAATACTTTACCAACAACTATAGGAAACCCACATGCTGCAAAATTGCTACATTTGTGACCTACTTTTTATTTGAATCCATGTCGCAAAGGTGAAGCAGCTTATCATTTTGTATGGATGGTAAGGCAAATTCGGGAGAAGAAACTTATGTAACACGATTAAAAAGTTTATCAAGCAGAAGTTTCAGGTTTCTTTACAGAAAACCTTTTTTTTTTCTTTTGCTGTCAAATAACCGAAAAAAATCATCGGATTCTACGAAGAGTTTTAGGATAAATTTTATTAAGAAACTATATGTTTGAAATGAACTCCGAGCCCGCGCGGGGAAGCTTTTAGTTTTGGGATGAGTTATTGGTTTATCAATTTTATGTATTTAAGGCACTTTGAAAATAAAATAAGTATTAAAAAAAAGGTTAAAGAAATGTTCGCATAAGTTGATCCAAAGTTATGGCTTTTGCAATAGTTATTCAGCATTTTTGTACCATGCACTTATAGGTTGAAATGGTATGTTAAAGTCGCCAAAATGTATGTAACAGGCAGAAGGAAGCTTTTCACTACGAAGTAGTGGTTTTGGTGGTTTTGTGCTGACTAGCACAGATGGAGCAGAGAGGGGGAAGGCAGCAGTACCTGGCCGTATGGCCAAAGAGAAGGCAGTTTTTGCATTGAGGAATACCTTTTTGGCCCCTTTGCCTCTCCACGCGGATCTCTTGGCATCCCAGGACTTTAATTTTAAGAATTTCGTTATGTTTATTGTCCTCCTGTCTGTTTATTTCTATTAAGAATACATTCATTGGCTTTTTAGTTCTGTAATTTGTTAATCTTTTAATGTATTTAGTCTCATATCCTAACTTTTTCAGATCACAACGGATGGCTTCATGTTGAGTGGAGTGGTGCAGATTCAAAATGGCGAATCTAGCATTTCGTTCCCATCTGGGCTGATGTGTAAAAAAGGCGTATTTGTTTGCCTCTAGCGTAGTTTTTATTTTGGCATAGATATCCATTGGTTTGGCCTGACCCGAATGGCCGTTACTCAGCCGGGCCAAGTGATAGAGCGAGAGAGAATTTCCAATTTCTCTCGTCAGTATCGGGATGAGAGCATTTTGGTTTTGGTTCTTTCTGCGTGCCACCATCGCCCAAGTGCATCTCTCCTCCAAATGAGAGCGCTCATCGGATATTTGTGGCACGAAGTTTGGCACTGGCTGGGCCAAGATGGCCAAATTTTGTGCTCTCTTGCTGGCGGTAGATTTTTGTGGCTTCTTAGTGGATGATGGCGTAGGCAAAGGTCGTGTTTTCTTAGTTATAGGCATTGTGATTGATAAGGACAAGAGGCTAGGTATCGTAGGGGCATTATGCGCTTTTTTTTCCAGCAGCTCTGGCATAAAGGGGGAGGGGCATTCCGAGATGAGGGCGTTGTTGTGGTCAGTTATTAAAAGAGTAGTATTTAAGGGTGAGTCATCGGGGAGGACTAGGGCATTTATGGCATTTGAGTTGTTGTTGTTGTTGTTGGTTTGTGTGGTATTTTGGCTGTCATCTCCATAGGCATTTTGCATGGTCACATTGTGTAGGTGGGCGAGCTTTTTTGTTGTTGCTGTGTATACTTGCATGATTTTTTCCAGCTTATTAGTCAAGTCATTGAGTATGGGTGCAGCCATGTTGGCTTTGCTCTCTCATTTATTCTCTCTCCTCTCCCTATGACTTGCTGAGTCACACTTGTTGCATATGTTGTTGGTGTTGGGGTAGGCTCAGGTCAGCTGTTGTTGTTGGTGGTGGATTCTTAGCTGCAGACAGAGAGTCTGATTTGCATGTAGTTGTTGTTGCTCTTTTTTTTTTTTTATTTAGCGTTTTAGCGGTTTTAGTTTGTTTTATATGTGTTGGGGGCATTTTTTATTAACATTTAGCGGTTTTATTGACGTGTAGAAATTTTTAAGTAGATTAATTATTAGCTTGTAGTCATTTTTTTTTGTTTATAAGGTTTTAGTTATTTGTTTAATAGTTGTCAGTTAATTATTTATTGTTTATTTAGACGTTTTATTTGTGTTAACACATTTTAGCTGTAGGTTTAGGTGAGTTCCAATTTTATATATTGTTTAACAATTATTTTAAGCCATTTTAATTAGCTTTAGGCTTTAATGTTAGGCTTTTTATTTGTTTTTAAGATAAGGCGTTGGGAACCGCCTGGCCTCAGTCTTTCGATTGAGGCCGCTTTATTTTCTATCCTTTCATCTTCTAGAGACATACAACAGAAATTTAAAAATTGCAATTGCCGTTACAGCAGCAGGGGAGGGACAAAATAAAATAACTTATAAATTAACTTAATTACTAACAATGAATGTATAATAATAAAATAGACAATGACATTTAGAATTTAGTGTTTTTTAGAGATCATTATGGCGTAAGTAGTTTTAAGTATTTAGCATAAGTAAGTATTAGTTTTTAGCAATAAGAATTTTAAATTTAATTTTCCGGTGCAAAGGGTCTTAATAGGGGGAATTAGGCGAGTGCAGAGGGCACTAATAGAGGTAAGTAGAGAAGTGCATAGGGCGCTAGAGCGAGAAATGTAGGGAAACTGGCATTTTTTTGTGGTATTTTTAGGGCAACACTGGAGTGAGTGCTCATTATTGCGTGTGCGCTCACTGTTGCTGCTCAATACTTATTCGATAAGAAATCGATACAGCAACAGGTGGCGGCGCATGTGGCTAAAAAGAGAAGGCGATATATTTCCGAAATGTAAACAAACAATTAGAAAAATGTGACATAGTAAAGCTGTTAGGACGGGAGCAGCTGCTTGCAGATAAGTATTTTTTAGGTTGATGTTTTTGCTTATTTTTATTTTCAGGTCGAGGTAAGTAGACTCCATGGGATGCAGGTGGCCGCGTTGAGTTTTTAGGTGAGTATTGTTGGCTTTTAGTTTTTCCAATATTTGTAGTTAAATTTAATTTTGTTTTTCTCCGTTTTCAGGTGCGTCTGGTATAGAAGAATGTGTTGCGGCTGGCGGCATTTGTATGGCAGGTGAGTAATTGGTTGGTTTAGTAGTATTTTTTAACATTTTTATATTTTTTTCAGGTACAGGTGCAGCTTTATGACGTTTAGGACCAGGTGACGGGACAAGTGATGCAGCACAAGAAGCAGGAGGAGCTCCAGTTGGATCCGCAAGCGGCTGGGGCTCGATTTTAGATATGTATTTAGTTATTTTAACTTGTTTCTTTGTTGATTTTTTTTTATTTTCAGGCGCAGCCTTGGGTAGAGGGCTAGAAGGACCAGCTGGTGTTGCAGCAGGTGAAGAGGAGCTGAAGAGCTGAAGAGGATTTGCAGGTAAGCTCACGTGATTATTGAGAGATTTTTCTGACGATTTGTGTTTTTTTCCAGGTGCAGGCGCTAGTGAAGGACGAGATGGACCAGGAGATTGGCCAGATTTAGCACGAAGAATTGCACGCGATGCTACTGGCGGCATTTGTATGGCAGGTGAGTAATTTGTTGATTTAGTAGCATTTTTTAGCATTTTTATATTTTTTCCAGGTGCAGGAGCAGCTTTATGGCGTTTAGGACCAGATGACGGGCCACGGGTGCAGCAGAAGATGCAGGAGGAGCTCCAGTTGGAACTGCTAGCGGCTGCGGCTGGATTTTAGATATGTATTTAGTTAAATTAGGTTGATTCTTTGTTGATTTTTTTTTTTTTTCAGGTGCAGCCTTAGGTAGAGGGCCAAAAGGACCAGCTGGAGTTGCTGCAGGTGACTGAAGAGAATTTGCAGGTAAGTTTACGCGATTATTGAGAGATTTTTCTGACGATTTGTGTTTTTTTTCAGGTGCAGGCGCTAGTGAAGGACGAGATGGACCAGATGATTGGCCAGATGCTGGACGAGGATTCGCAGACGATGCTGCTGCTGTCTGACGTAGATTTTCAGGTGAGTTTTTGTGTTTTATTGCTGATTTAGATAATAATTTTAAAATATTTTCGGATACAGGAGCTGCAGATGGACTAGCTTGACGAGATTCTGGACGACGCAGATGAGACGATGCATACGACGCTGGACAAGGAGCTGCTGTTTGCTGTTGTGTATTTTCAGGTGAGTATTAGTACTTTTTAGTTGGTTTTATTTTTAGATTTGTTTTATTTTCAGGTATTGGTGCATCAGGCGAGCGGAAGTCTGGACAGGACGATTGACGAGATGGTGCAGACGCTGAAAACGAGGCAGAGAGTGCAGGAGGCGCTTCTACTGGAGGCACAGCTGTCGAGGACTGGCCCTCTGGCCAGGCCAGGAAGGCAGCTGAATAGTGGACAGGATTCTGGCTTTGCAGGGGCCGCCTGAATTCATATTTCGTTATGGTTAGGTAAGTGAATGTTTGCAGAAGTATTAGTATTGGTGTTAGACTGATTGTTAGTTAGGACCATCATGGGTGCAGTATCAGTTTTCCTTTTTTTTTAGAGCATCAGTGCTATTCGTGCTGTTATCAATTAATTTGAGCAACTCAGATTCCAGACTAGCCATGTTTAGAGCGAGTAGTTCATTTTCCGTGTATTGAATTTGTTCGTTTGGCCCAAAGGGGGCAGGATGAGCCTTTAAATGACAAGTGGGTTGTCCCTGATTTTTTCCTCAATGTCCGCTCTGGATCTTCTGCCTGTCTTATAATCTCTAAACAGCAAGTTGATGATGTGTCCAGGCAGGCGTTCCGGACGCTTTCTTAGCTCTGAGAACATCTTGCTTTTCAGTGATCCTGTTGTAGGTCTGGTGACAGTTGTCAGCAATAAGAGTTGGCGCCTTGGAGAAGAACTCCATAAGCTTGGATTCAATGCGAAGTTTTATGTTAGTTACTGTTACGCTTGGGTTGAGCTGAGGTGGCATCAGTGGTGGCGTTTGGGCTTTTTTTATCGTTCGTAAGGCGACAAGTTTATCTATTTGCTTTCAGTACCTAGACCATGGCAAACGTTTAGGGATAAATGGCTTTAGATAAAGTTTTTCAATTTCTTTGTTCTCATGGTCAGACATGGAGTTAAAGAATCTTAGGCAAGCGTCATTGTATATAGTTTCTAGAGGTTTGGCGTTATGTTTTTCTTGAATTTCAGAGTTTGGGCAATAGATGTTCGCATTTGTTAGCTTTCTGAGCAGTTTATTGTGAGTTCCGGTGAGCTTTTTGAATAGGGTGTTAGATAATTAGGCTACCCCATATGGGAATAGCGTATGTCCAAATAGGGACTAAGATTTGGTTGTAGATAGTGACCTTGCAGCGGGTGCTAAGATGGCTTTTAGCTCCCACGAGCCATTTGTAGCGAGTATAGGTGGACTTGGCTTGAGCACAAAGTTTGGCAATATGGGTTTTAAACAGGAGTTTGCTATCAACAAGGACTCCCAAGTATCGGCACGAGGACGTATTTTTAATAGGTTTGTTATTAAACTTAACAGTGGTAGCTTTAACAGCAGGTGAGGTAGATTGTCTGGAGAAGAGAACATAAATTGTTTTACTCACGTTGACTGTGAAACACCATTTGTTGGACCAGGTAGAGAACTTGTGTAGGTAATTTTCCGTTTTATTCATGGCTACAAGGGCGTTTTTATCGGTCGAGATGAAAATAGTATCGTCAGCATATGTAGAGAGCAGAGTGTCACCGTGTTTATAGGTCGGGTAATATTCGATCAGGGTTTCATGCTCAATTATGAACTTTGGAATTGGCATGTCTGACGAGTATATATTGTATAGCAGGGGTCCCAAACACTACCCTGAGGGATTCCTGCTAAAATTTTCGCATCACGGGACATAATACCATGGTTACCGCGAACGGAGAACGTGCGATCCTTGAGGTAACTGTCCAGAACTTTGTATAGGTTAATAGGTAGTAGCTTTATCAACTTGTTACGCAGACCGCAGTGCCAAACTTTGTCAAACGCTTCTGTAATATCGATGAATATAGCCGATCCATACAGTTTGTCCTCAAAAGCTCTCTGGAGGAATTGTGTAACGCGAGCTAGTTGATGCTCGGCCCCATGAAATTTGCGGAATCCAAATTGGTAGTTAGGTATGGATTGTGAAAGACGGTTACATTTAAGGAGCCTCTTGGCAAGCAAGGATTCAAGTATTTTTGAGAAAGCAGGAAGCAAGCTTATGGGGCGATACGAGCTAGCTTCAGATATTGGTTTTTTTGGTTTTTTTTACCATGACAACTATGGCTTTTTTCCACACTAGGGGGAAGTGGCCAAAACGTAGGATGCTGCTGTATATTTTGAGTAAGAAGATGATAGCTTTGAGTGGGAGAACTTTGATTAGGGCATTGTTGATCCTATCATATCCTGGTGCTTTTTTGTTGATTAAGCTATCAATCTCTTTTTTTAGTTCAGAGAGAGTGATGGGCTTGACAAAAGGTGAGTTGCTGGAGTCAAAGTTGGAGGAGCTACCGATGGAGTGGTGGGTTTTACATGCATACTCCATGAGAATTTTTTGGGCAAGGATGGCATTTGTTTCCTCGTTGATTTTGGCCCTGTCAAGGGGGGAGCTATTTGTCAAGTTGGGAGAGAAACGCTTCTCTAACTGGTCAGTAAACAGCTCCATTTTTTGTTCAGGTGATCTTGTCCATGCATGCTTCTTGTCTACTCCGCTAGGGATCCTAAGAGGCCAGTTAGGAAGTGGCTGCCGTTTTAGTTTGTTGGTTAATTGCCACAGCTTGTGGGGTCTGTACCGATCAGAGGAGTCTATTTTACATAGTTTTTTATTTAAGTGTTTGTTTTTTGATAGGTTTATTTCTTTGTTTAGTAACTTAGTTGTATATTTTAATGTTTTTTTATGTTCAAAGTTTCGTGAGAGGCAATATATCAATTTTATTTTATTTTTTTGTTTTAATAATTTGTGCATTTTTATACCATACACCCATAGGGTGAAATGGTATATTAAAGTCGCCAAAATGTATGTAACAGACAGAAGGAAGCATCTCCGACCCCACAAAGTATATATATTCTTGATCAGGATCAACAACCGAGTCGATCTAGCCATGTCCGTCTGTCCGTCCGTCCGTCTGTCCGTATGAACACCTAGATCTCAGAGACTGTAAGAGCTAGAGCCACCAAATTTGGTATGTAGACTCGTGTAGTATGTAGAGTGATCAAGTTTATTTCAAATTTTTGCCATGCCCCTTTCCGCCTCCGCAATTTAAAAAAAGCGTTTATCTCAAAAACTATACCAGCTAGAGACACCATCGAGTTATGCATATAAACGTTTTTCCATAAGGCCGGAGTTGGCCGTTGGCTGGTGGGGGCGCTAGGGAGCTCGTATGATTGAGTGAGCGAGATACTAAGATATGCTTGTAAGAAGCATGTGAAAATGCATTTGTTTAATAAAGTTGAAATATTTGCTTTACTGGTGTATGGTATACCTAAGTCGGCGAGACGACTTATTTACTTCATATTATTTATAGGTATGGCTCCTCCGATTCGGTACGTATTTTGCAGGTCCCTTCGTAGAGGTATAGTGGCCAGGGCTGCAGCATGGTGAATATTGTTTGTGAAGATATTAATCGCGTCCTCAATGTCTAATCCAGATTCGATTTCCATATTTAGGTGGAGGGAGTCGCTGAGGGTGTTTTGCAACAGTTTGATGTTAGATCCTACAGGCAAAAATCTTCGATTGTCAGGAAGTAAGTTTGGGTGCTGGTCCATCGTGATGTGTACAAAAACAGGTAAGTAGATCACTTCAAGGAGAGTTCTGCCGCGTTTACATGACCTTGAATTACCCCACTTTTTAAGGTAAGGCGTTTGATCCGCCTGGCCTCAGTCTTTCGATTGAGGCCGCTTTTTATTTTTTGCCCTTTCACCTACTAGGGTATATAGTAAAAATTTAAATTTAAAAGGCCGTTACAGCAGCAGGGGCGGGGGGATTAAAATTATCTTAAAACTAGATTAATACTAAATAAAAAATATACAATAAGACATTAGATTAACATTTAGTTTTTAGCGATTTAGGTAAGATAGTTTGTAGTATGATAGATTTAAGATTAAGTTACTTTTAGCATAAGTAGTCAAGTAGGGGCGGGGGGATTAAAATTATCTTAAAACTAGATTAATACTAAATAAAAAATATACAATAAGACATTAGATTAACATTTAGTTTTTAGCGATTTAGGTAAGATTTAAGATTAAGTTACTTTTAGCATAAGTAGTCAAGTAGGTAGCAATTTTTTAATAATAAATAAATTTGGCGAATAAGTATTTGGTGCTAAGGTGGCTACAAAAACGTGGCGATTAATGTCGGGAAAAAAACTGGTTGGCCCCCACACTGGAGAAAAAAGTAGGGAGACCCATATTTTGGGTCTGAGTAACACGAGTTTTTTAGCTTGGCCGTTGGCGGGCCAAGCAGAGCAGTTAGCAGTTAGCAGTTAGCTTTTAGTTGAGTTAGCTTTATAGGCTAGAAGTTTTAGAGCAATTAGCTTTTAGTGGGGGAAAACATAAAGAGACCAAATATTTAAGTAAAAAAGCCAATATTGGCTAGAGTCCGTAAGGCATAATTTGAGAGCAAGGCAAGAAGTTAGCTTTATAAGGTTGAGATTCAGAGTCTTTGGCTTTGGTTTAGCCAGAATCGGCCGGCGTATCGATAGTGCTCTGAAATGATGATGACCTATCGATAAGTCATCGATATGGTTCTGATGGCGAAGTTTCCGCATGTGAGCTGGAAAGAGAGAGCGACATTTATTTGTAAAGAATAGGAAAATAGAGGTAAGTAAAAAAAATATAAAATTGACAATAGTAATAATTAACATAGAACATTTTAAAAATTAATTTCAGATGCCTTGCAGGAACATGGCGAGTTCATGAACGGTGGAGTATTCTGGCGACGACAGAGTAAAGCTGTTGGGTCGAGAACAGCTGGCAACCTTTGGCAGATTTTGTTGCTGCAAGGTTTTGCGAAACGATCCGTTTTGCATTTTTGTTGGTGTTGCTGCCCGACCGGGTTTGCTTGCAGGTAAGTGTTTGTTGATTAATTTAATTTTTTGTTTGTTTTCAGGTACTGGTGATTTGGCTTTGGCCAGTTTTGTTGGCCGCATGTTGGTATTTGGTGAGTACCGCTGACTTTTAGCTTTGTCGATAATTATAGTTGTTTTAATTTTAGTTGTTTCTCCGTTTTCAGGTACGTCTAGTGTATAAATAGGGGTTGCTGCTGTAGGCGAGTAATTTACAGGTGAGTATTTTGTTGATTTGGTATATTTTTGTAACAATTTTTGCTTTCTTTCAGGTGCAGGCGCATTAGTTGGAACCAATGGGGCGGCTGCCAGACGAGATTTAGCACCAGAAAGTGTAGGAGGGGCTGCAATAGGTGCTACTAAAGACTGCAGCTGGCTTTCAGATAAGTTTATGGTTTTTTTAGAGCGATTCTTTGTTGATATTTTTTGGCTTTCAGGTGTAGCCGCTGCTTGAGGACCAGGAGGACCAGATGCTGCTACTGGTGATGACTGGAGACGATTTGCAGGTAAGTTTGTCTGAATTTTAGGTGATTTTTCTAACGATTTGTGTTTTTTTCCAGGTGTAGGCGCTAGCAGAGGACGAGATGGACCAGATGATTGCCAAGATGCTGCACGAGGCGGTGCTGCTGCTGGCTGACATGGATTAACAGGTGAGTTTTTATGATTTTTCGGAGATTTAGATAATGATTTTACGACGCTGGACAAGCAGCTGCTGTTTGCTGTAGTGTATTTTCAGGTGAGCATTTGTAGATTTTAGTTGATTTTATTTTAAGATTTGTTTTATTTTCAGGTACTGGTGCATTAGACGAGCGGAAATCTGGACAGGTCGACTGGCGAGGTGGTGCAGACGGTTGCTGGTGGACTTCAGGTAAGTTTTTGTTAGCGTTAGATTGCATATTCATTGTCTCATGCCCAAATTTTCTTTCCTTATCATGATTCATTTGCCTTTCTTGCCGCTCTGGGCGCTGGTCAACGACAAATTTTGACAGTTCAGCCTTATAAAATGCACAGCCCCTATAGGTGGCTCTATGGCCATCTCCGCAGTTGCCACACTTGGAGATTGGCCATCAGGAGAGGGGCATTTGTCGGATTTGTGCTGGCCAGCACAGACGGAGCAGAGCGGGGGAAGGCAGCAGTACCTGGCCGTATGGCCAAAGAGAAGACAGTTTTTGCATTGAGGAATACCTTTTTGGCCCCTTTGCCTCTCCACGCGGATCTCTTGGCATCCCAGGACTTAAATTTTAAGAATTTCGTTATGTTTATTGTCCTCCTGTCTGTTTATTTCTATTAAGAATACATTCATTGGCTTTTTAGTTCTGTAATTTGTTAATCTTTTAATGTATTTAGTCTCATATCCTAACTTTTTTAGATCACAACGGATGGCTTCATGTTCAGTGGAGTGGTGCAGATTCAAAATGGCGAATCTAGCATTTCGTTCCCATCTGGGCTGATGTGTAAAAAAGGCGTATTTGTTTGCCTCTAGCGTAGTTTTTATTTTGGCATAAATATCCATTGTTTTGGCAGTGATTCGGGTCAGGCCGTTACTCAGCCGGGCCAAGTGATAGAGCGAGAGAGAATTTCTAATTTCTCTCGTCAGTATCGGGAAGAGAGCATTTTGGTTTTGGGGCAGAGGCAGAAAGAAAGCCGGGGGTTTATCTGGCAGAGGGTTCTTTCTGCGTGCCACCATCGCCCAAGTGCATCTATCCTGCAAATGAGAGCGCTCATCGGATATTTGTGGCACGAAGTTTGGCACTGGCTGGGCCAAGATACATACATTATAGGCATTGTGATTGATAAGGACATGAGGCTAGGTATCGTAGGGGGCATTATGCGCTTTTTTTCCAGCAGCTCTGTCATAAAGGGGGAGGGGCATTCCGAGATGAGGGGGTTGTTGTGGTCTGTTATTAAAAGAGTAGTATTTAAGGGTGAGTCATCAGGGAGGACTAGGGCATTTATGGCATTTGAGTTGTTGTTGTTGTTGGTTTGTGTGGTATTTTGGCTGTCATCTCCATAGGCATTTTGCATGCTCACATTGTGTAGGTGGGCGAGCTTTTTTGTTGTTTATTAGTCAAGTCATTGAGTATGGGTGCAGCCATGTTGGCTTTGCTCTCTCATTTATTCTCTCTCCTCTCCCTATGACTTGCTGAGTCACACTTGTTGCATATGTTGTTGGTGTTGGGGTAGGCTCAGGTCAGCTGTTGTTGTTGGTGGTGGATTCTTAGCTGCAGACAGAGAGTCTGATTTGCATGTAGTTGTAGTTGTTGCTCTTTTTTTTTTTTTATTTAGCGTTTTAGCGGTTTTAGTTTGTTTTATATGTGTTGGGGGCATTTTTTATTAACATTTAGCGGTTTTATTGACGTGTAGAAATTTTTAAGTAGATTAATTATTAGCTTGTAGTCATTTTTTTTTGTTTATAAGGTTTTAGTTATTTGTTTAATAGTTGTCAGTTAATTATTTATTGTTTATTTAGACGTTTTATTTGTGTTAACACATTTTAGCTGTAGGTTTAGGTGAGTTCCAATTTTATATATTGTTTAACAATTATTTTAAGCCATTTTAATTAGCTTTAGGCTTTAATGTTAGGCTTTTTATTTGTTTTTAAGATAAGGCGTTGGGAACCGCCTGGCCTCAGTCTTTCGATTGAGGCCGCTTTATTTTCTATCCTTTCATCTTCTAGAGACATACAACAGAAATTTAAAAATTGCAATTGCCGTTACAGCAGCAGGGGAGGGACAAAATAAAATAACTTATAAATTAACTTAATTACTAACAATGAATGTATAATAATAAAATAGACAATGACATTTAGAATAGAGTTTTTTTAGAGATAAGTAAGTAGTTTTAAGTATTTAGAATAAGTATTAGTTTTTAGCAATAAGAATTTTAAATTTAATTTTCCGGTGCAAAGGGTCTTAATAGGGGGAATTAGGAGAGTGCAGAGGGCACTAATAGAGGTAAGTAGAGAAGTGCATAGGGCGCTAGAGCGAGAAATGTAGGGAAACTGGCATTTTTTTGTGGTATTTTTAGGGCAACACTGGAGTGAGTGCTCATTATTGCGTGTGCGCTCACTGTTGCTGCTCAATACTTATTCGATAAGAAATCGATACAGCAACAGGTGGCGGCGCATGTGGCTAAAAAGAGAAGGCGATATATTTCCGAAATGTAAACAAACAATTAGAAAAATGTGACATAGTAAAGCTGTTAGGACGGGAGCAGCTGCTTGCAGATAAGTATTTTTTAGGTTGATGTTTTTGCTTATTTTTATTTTCAGGTCGAGGTAAGTAGACTCCATGGGATGCAGGTGGCCGCGTTGAGTTTTTAGGTGAGTATTGTTGGCTTTTAGTTTTTCCAATATTTGTAGTTAAATTTAATTTTGTTTTTCTCCGTTTTCAGGTGCGTCTGGTATAGAAGAATGTGTTGCGGCTGGCGGCATTTGTATGGCAGGTGAGTAATTGGTTGGTTTAGTAGTATTTTTTAACATTTTTATATTTTTTTCAGGTACAGGTGCAGCTTTATGACGTTTAGGACCAGGTGACGGGACAAGTGATGCAGCACAAGAAGCAGGAGGAGCTCCAGTTGGATCCGCAAGCGGCTGGGGCTCGATTTTAGATATGTATTTAGTTATTTTAACTTGTTTCTTTGTTGATTTTTTTTTATTTTCAGGCGCAGCCTTGGGTAGAGGGCTAGAAGGACCAGCTGGTGTTGCAGCAGGTGAAGAGGAGCTGAAGAGCTGAAGAGGATTTGCAGGTAAGCTCACGTGATTATTGAGAGATTTTTCTGACGATTTGTGTTTTTTTCCAGGTGCAGGCGCTAGTGAAGGACGAGATGGACCAGGAGATTGGGCAGATTTAGCACGAAGAATTGCACGCGATGCTACTGGCGGCATTTGTATGGCAGGTGAGTAATTTGTTGATTTAGTAGCATTTTTTAGCATTTTTATATTTTTTCCAGGTGCAGGAGCAGCTTTATGGCGTTTAGGACCAGATGACGGGCCACGGGTGCAGCAGAAGATGCAGGAGGAGCTCCAGTTGGAACTGCTAGCGGCTGCGGCTGGATTTTAGATATGTATTTAGTTAAATTAGGTTGATTCTTTGTTGATTTTTTTTTTTTTTCAGGTGCAGCCTTAGGTAGAGGGCCAAAAGGACCAGCTGGAGTTGCTGCAGGTGACTGAAGAGAATTTGCAGGTAAGTTTACGTGATTATTGAGAGATTTTTCTGACGATTTGTGTTTTTTTCAGGTGCAGGCGCTAGTGAAGGACGAGATGGACCAGATGATTGGCCAGATGCTGGACGAGGATTCGCAGACGATGCTGCTGCTGTCTGACGTAGATTTTCAGGTGAGTTTTTGTGTTTTATTGCTGATTTAGATAATAATTTTAAAATATTTTCGGATACAGGAGCTGCAGATGGACTAGCTTGACGAGATTCTGGACGACGCAGATGAGACGATGCATACGACGCTGGACAAGGAGCTGCTGTTTGCTGTTGTGTATTTTCAGGTGAGTATTAGTACTTTTTAGTTGGTTTTATTTTTAGATTTGTTTTATTTTCAGGTATTGGTGCATCAGGCGAGCGGAAGTCTGGACAGGACGATTGACGAGATGGTGCAGACGCTGAAAACGAGGCAGAGAGTGCAGGAGGCGCTTCTACTGGAGGCACAGCTGTCGAGGACTGGCCCTCTGGCCAGGCCAGGAAGGCAGCTGAATAGTGGACAGGATTCTGGCTTTGCAGGGGCCGCCTGAATTCATATTTCGTTATGGTTAGGTAAGTGAATGTTTGCAGAAGTATTAGTATTGGTGTTAGACTGATTGTTAGTTAGGACCATCATGGGTGCAGTATCAGTTTTCCTTTTTTTTTAGAGCATCAGTGCTATTCGTGCTGTTATCAATTAATTTGAGCAACTCAGATTCCAGACTAGCCATGTTTAGAGCGAGTAGTTCATTTTCCGTGTATTGAATTTGTTCGTTTGGCCCAAAGGGGGCAGGATGAGCCTTTAAATGACAAGTGGGTTGTCCCTGATTTTTTCCTCAATGTCCGCTCTGGATCTTCTGCCTGTCTTATAATCTCTAAACAGCAAGTTGATGATGTGTCCAGGCAGGCGTTCCGGACGCTTTCTTAGCTCTGAGAACATCTTGCTTTTCAGTGATCCTGTTGTAGGTCTGGTGACAGTTGTCAGCAATAAGAGTTGGCGCCTTGGAGAAGAACTCCATAAGCTTGGATTCAATGCGAAGTTTTATGTTAGTTACTGTTACGCTTGGGTTGAGCTGAGGTGGCATCAGTGGTGGCGTTTGGGCTTTTTTTATCGTTCGTAAGGCGACAAGTTTATCTATTTGCTTTCAGTACCTAGGCCATGGCAAACGTTTAGGGATAAATGGCTTTAGATAAAGTTTTTCAATTTCTTTGTTCTCATGGTCAGACATGGAGTTAAAGAATCTTAGGCAAGCGTCATTGTATATAGTTTCTAGAGGTTTGGCGTTATGTTTTTCTTGAATTTCAGAGTTTGGGCAATAGAGGTTCGCATTTGTTAGCTTTCTGAGCAGTTTATTGTGAGTTCCGGTGAGCTTTTTGAATAGGGTGTTAGATAATTAGGCTACCCCATATGGGAATAGCGTATGTCCAAATAGGGACTAAGATTTGGTTGTAGATAGTGACCTTGCAGCGGGTGCTAAGATGGCTTTTAGCTCCCCAATTTCTGAAGCTAGCTCGTATCGCCCCATAAGCTTGCTTCCTGCTTTCTCAAAAATACTTGAATCCTTGCTTGCCAAGAGGCTCCTTAAATGTAACCGTCTTTCACAATCCATACCTAACTACCAATTTGGATTCCGCAAATTTCATGGGGCCGAGCATCAACTAGCTCGCGTTACACAATTCCTCCAGAGAGCTTTTGAGGACAAACTGTATGGATCGGCTATATTCATCGATATTACAGAAGCGTTTGACAAAGTTTGGCACTGCGGTTTGCGTAACAAGTTGATAAAGCTACTACCTATTAACCTATACAAAGTTCTGGACAGTTACCTCAAGGATCGCACGTTCTCCGTTCGCGGTAACCATGGTATTATGTCCCGTGATGCGAAAATTTTAGCAGGAATCCCTCAGGGTAGTGTTTGGGACCCCTGCTATACAACATATACTCGTCAGACATGCCAATTCCAAAGTTCATAATTGAGCATGAAACCCTGATCGAATATTACCCGACCTATAAACACGGTGACACTCTGCTCTCTACATATGCTGACGATACTATTTTCATCTCGACCGATAAAAACGCCCTTGTAGCCATGAATAAAACGGAAAATTACCTACACAAGTTCTCTACCTAGTCCAACAAATGGTGTTTCACAGTCAACGTGAGTAAAACAATTCATGTTCTCTTCTCCAGACGATCTACCTCACCTGCTGTTAAAGCTGCCACTGTTAAGTTTAATAACAAACCTATTAAAAATACGTCCTCGTGCCGATACTTGGGAGTCCTTGTTGATAGCAAACTCCTGTTTAAAACCCATATTGCCAAACTATACTCGCTACAAATGGCCATCTTAGCACCCGCTGCAAGGTCACTATCTACAAGCAAATCTTAGTCCCTATTTGGACATACGCTATACCCATATGGGGTAGCCTAATATCTAACACCCTATTCAAAAAGGGTAACACACTTGCTCACCGGAACTCACAATAAACTGCTCAGAAAGCTAACAAATGCGAACATCTATTGCCCAAACTCTGAAATTCAAAAAAACATAACGCCAAACCTCTAGAAACTAGAAACAATGACGCTTGCCTAAGATTCTTTAACTTCATGTCTGACCATGAGAACAAAGAAATTGAAAAACTTTATCTAAAGCCATTTATCCCTAATCGTTTGCCATGGCCTAGGTACTCAAAGCAAATACCTTACCTAACCATAACGAAATATGATTTCAGGCGGCCCCTGCAAAGCCGGAATCCTGTCCACTATTCAGCTGCCTTCCTGGCCTGGCCAGAGGGCCAGTCCTCGACAGCTGTGCCTCCAGTAGAAGCGCCTCTTGCACTCTCTGCCTCGTTCTCAGCGTCTGCACCATATCGACAATCGTCATGTCCAGACTTCCGCTCGCCTGATGCACCAATACCTGAAAATAAAACAAATCGAAAAATAAAACCAACTAAAAAGTACAAATACTCACCTGAAAATACACAACAGCAAACAGCAGCTCCTTGTCCAGCGTCGTATGCATCGTCTCATCTGCGTCGTCCAGAATCTCGTCAAGCTAGTCCGTCTGCAGCTCCTGTATCTGAAAATATATTAAAATTATTATCTAAATCAGCAATAAAACACAAAAACTCACCTGAAAATCTACGTCAGACAGCAGCAGAGATGAAAAAAAAACACAAATCGTCAGAAAAATCTCTCAATAATCACGTAACCTGCAAATTCTCTTCAGTCACCTGCAGCAACTCCAGCTGGTCCTTCTGGCCCTCTACCTAAGGCTGCACCTGAAAAAAACAAAAAATCAACAAAGAATTAAGCTAATTTAACTAAATACATATCTAAAATCCAGCCGCAGCCGCTAGCAGTTCCAACTGGAGCACCTCCTGCATCTTCTGCTGCACCACGTGGCCCGTCATCTGGTCCTAAACGCCATAAAGCTGCTCCTGCACCTGGAAAAAATATAAAAATGCTAAAAAATGCTACTAAACCAACTAATTACTCACCTGCCATACAAATGCCGCCAGCCGCAACACATTCTTCTATACCAGACGCACCTGAAAACGGAGAAAAACAAAATTAAATTTAACTACAAATATTGGAAAAACTAAAAGCCAACAATACTCACCTAAAAACTCAACGCGGCCACCTGCATCCCATGGAGTATACTTACCTCGACGTGAAAATAAAAATAAGCAAAAACATCAACCTAAAAAATACTTACCTGCAAGCAGCTGTTCCCGTCCTAACAGCTTTACTCTGTCGTCGCTGGAGGTCTCCAGTGATGATTCAGCAGCCATGTTCTGTAAAAATAATAATAATTAATTCATAATTTCCAATATTTGTTAATCTTATTGTCAATTTTTATACTTTTGTCACATTTTTCTAATTGTTTGCTTACATTTTGGAAATATATCGGCTTCTCTTTTTAGCCACATGCGCCGCCACCTGATGCTGTATCGATTTCTTATCGAATAAGTATTGAGCAGCAACAGTGAGCGCACACGCAATAATGAGCACTCACTCCAGTGTTGCCCTAAAAGTACCACAAAAAAATGCCAGTTTCCCTACATTTCTCGCTCTAGCGCCCTATGCACTTCTCTACTTACCTCTATTAGTGCCCTCTGCACTCTCCTAATTCCCCCTATTAAGACCCTTTGCACCGGAAAATTAAATTTAAAATTCTTATTGCTAAAAACTAATACTTATGCTAAATACTTAAAACTACTTACTTATCTCTAAAAAAAACTCTATTATAAATGTCATTGTCTATTTTATTATTATACATTCATTGTTAGTAATTAAGTTAATTTATAAGTTATTTTATATTGTCCCTCCCCTGCTGCTGTAACGGCCCTATTTTTAAATTTCTGTTGTATGTCTCTAGAAAATGAAAGGATAGAAAATAAAGCGGCCTCAATCGAAAGACTGAGGCCAGGCGGTTCCCAACGCCTTATCTTAAAAACAAATAAAAAGCCTAACATTAAACCCTAAAGCTAATTAAAATGGCTTAAAATAATTGTTAAACAATATATAAAATTGGAACTCACCTAAACCTACAGCTAAAATGTGTTAACATCAATAAAACGTCTAAATAAGCAATAAATAATTAACTAACAACTATTAAACAAATAACTAAAACCTTATAAACAAAAAAAAATGACTACAAGCTAATAATTAATCTACTTAAAAATTTCTACACGTCAATAAAACCGCTAAATGTTAATAAAAAATGCCCCCAACACATATAAAACAAACTAAAACCGCTAAAACGCTAAATAAAAAAAAAAAAGAGCAACAACTACAACTACATGCAAATCAGACTCTCTGTCTGCAGCTAAGAATCCACCACCAACAACAACAGCTGACCTGAGCCTACCCCAACACCAACAACATATGCAACAAGTGTGACTCAGCAAGTCATAGGGAGAGGAGAGAGAATAAATGAGAGAGCAAAGCCAACATGGCTGCACCCATACTCAATGACTTGACTAATAAACAACAAAAAAGCTCGCCCACCTACACAATGTGAGCATGCAAAATGCCTATGGAGATGACAGCCAAAATGCCCTAAATGCCCATAAATGCCCTAGTCCTCCCTGATGACTCACCCTTAAATACTACTCTTTTAATAACAGACCACAACAACCCCCTCATCTCGGAATGCCCCTCCCCCTTTATGACAGAGCTGCTGGAAAAAAAGCGCATAATGCCCCCTACGATACCTAGCCTCATGTCCTTATCAATCACAATGCCTATAATGTATGTATCTTGGCCCAGCCAGTGCCAAACTTCGTGCCACAAATATCCGATGAGCGCTCTCATTTGCAGGATAGATGCACTTGGGCGATGGTGGCACGCAGAAAGAACCCTCTGCCAGATAAACCCCCGGCTTTCTTTCTGCCTCTGCCCCAAAACCAAAATGCTCTCTTCCCGATACTGACGAGAGAAATTAGAAATTCTCTCTCGCTCTATCACTTGGCCCGGCTGAGTAACGGCCTGACCCGAATCACTGCCAAAACAATGGATATTTATGCCAAAATAAAAACTACGCTAGACGCAAACAAATACGCCTTTTTTACACATCAGCCCAGATGGGAACGAAATGCTAGATTCGCCATTTTGAATCTGCACCACTCCACTGAACATGAAGCCATCCGTTGTGATCTGAAAAAGTTAGGATATGAGACTAAATACATTAAAAGATTAACAAATTACAGAACTAAAAAGCCAATGAATGTATTCTTAATAGAAATAAACAGACAGGAGGACAATAAACATAACGAAATTCTTAAAATTTAAGTCCTGGGATGCCAAGAGATCCGCGTGGAGAGGCAAAGGGGCCAAAAAGGTATTCCTCAATGCAAAAACTGTCTTCTCTTTGGCCATACGGCCAGGTACTGCTGCCTTCCCTCTCTCTGCTCCATCTGTGCTGGTCAGCACAAAACCACCAAAACCACTACTTCGTAGTGAAAAGCTTCCTTCTGCCTGTTACATACATTTTGGCGACTTTAACATACCATTTCAACCTATAGGTGCATGGTATAAAAATGCTGAATAACTGTTGCAAAAGTCATAACTTTGGATCAACTTATGCGAACATTTCTTTAACCTTTTTTTTAATACTTGTTTTATTTTCAAAGTGCCTTAAATACATAAAATTGATAAACCAATAACTCATCCCAAAACTTAAAGCTTCCCAGCGCAGGCTAGGAGTTCATTTCAAACATATAGTTTCTTAATAAAATTTATCCTAAAACTCTTCGTAGAATCCGATGATTTTTTTCGGTTATTTGACAAGAAAAGCAAAAAAAAAAGGTTTTCTGTAAAGAAACCTGAAACTTCTGCTTGATAAACTTTTTAATCGTGTTACATAAGTTCCTTCTCCTGAATTTGCTTTACGATCCATACAAAATGATAAGCTGATTCACCTTTGCGACATGGATTCAAATAAAAAGTAGGTCACAAAAGTAGCAATTTTGCAGCATGTGGGTTTCCTATAGTTGTTGGTAAAGTATTACTTCCAGTTACAATAACCTTTTACTTTAAAGTTTAGCTTAAGCTTACAAATATGCTTTCCCAAAAAAAATTGTTTTAAAAATTTAAATTTACATATATTTTGTTTATAATTAACCGATGTTAATTTGAAATTACTCTTGCTCTTACTCTTCATTTTAATTTTTTAACTTGGCACTTTGATATAACTTCTTCAAAAAGTTACAAAAAAGCCAATAAAGGCAAAAAAAATGTATAAATCTGTAGTTCCATTTATTTTTTTATGTTTTTGCAAATTGAAAATTGTAATGCATGTTTCAATATTATCGATTTCTGCGACATCTCTGTATGAATAGTTTTTGGGGTGTCATAAAGATAAGTTGCCTAAACTCTTTAAAAAAAACTTCTATATTTTGTTCTTCTTCTATTTCTTCAACATCTCTAAAATAAAATGTATAGTTTCCTAATTTTGCGTATGCTTCTTCATAATTTATTTGTGCTTTGCAGGCTTTTAGGAAGGCAGGCTGGGTGCAAGGAAAATGGAACACACGGATAACAATTCTATGTGTCACACGGATAGAATAACAGTTCATTATAGTGATTATTAACTTATTCTATAGAATATAGAATTATATATAACACACGGATAATAATCATCAACAACGTATTGCATATTTTAGGGTGTTAATTTAACCTAGGAATCTTTTTTAAATTATTAGATGAGTAAAAATGTGTCATTATTGCACCATAATGCTAACAGAGTAGTCTAGATAAATTTTGCTTAGTTTATGTAAACTACTTGCTAAAATAAAACTTGTAATTCCTACTAACAATTGTTACCAAAACCATAAGAAAAGATTTAAGTGCACTTTAATGTACTGTTACTTTGACTGACATTTTATAAATGCCAACAATCAATTTGAAATGCATTTTTATTTTTTTTATCCACATACTCGTATTTGTTCTTTTTATTAGCATTAAAAGTCAAATGCAAAAATCTTGTGAAAACGCTCCTGAGCTTTAAGGGTCGTGAACAATTTTTATAGTCAGTCAATAAAATCGTCATAGCGAATTTGTCAGTAATGTCACAGAATGTGCTTAAACTTGGCCAGGTTAGCCAGGTTGGCCACGTTGGCACACCCAAGTTGAAGTGCGCCAATTTCAATCATTTAGTTGTCAACTGTCAATCCGTGTGGGGACAATGGATAATCGCACGGCCAACCTCATATTGGACGAACATCGTCCGGGCCAAACGGTGGACAACAATGCAGCAGTAGCGGCGAATAGAACCGGAGAAGCCACTGTTCAGTTGGTTAGCAATTCATTCGTTATAGACATTGTGGAACGCATCAATGAATTGTATCACTTTAAGAATTTCATTTTCTACATTTCGGAGAGATTGGACTTACAGAATGAAAACTCACTCGATTTCTTTCGTGAATTTTGTATACATTTTCCGCTGGCACCGAATTTAATATTCACCCGGAACTATCATGCCTCAATGCCCATGGTAGAGCTAATAAGTACACCCTCATTGGTTATGATCTATACAACGGAACGTGATGATCCCATTATGGAATTAGCTGCCCAGAAATTACGAGGAATACGCTGGCTGAAAACCCTTTTCATATTGTTTCCAAAACTCAGCACTGCCGAGTTTTATGTGGACTTTGATGCCCTAACACAATTCTCTAAGAATATTAACAATACTTTTGATTGGGTTTGGAGCAAACAATTTCTAAATACTGTACTGATTACACTACAGAACAATGTCTATCTATTGGAACCATACCCCACACCATCAATAGTAAATAAGACAGACTCCTGGAAGGCAGATGAATTTTTCTACAAGTATAGTAGGGATATGAAGGAATATGTGCTAAAGACACCAATACTCTATGATTTGCCACGGGTATTCAAGTCGGATAGGCCAACAAACAGTTATGAGGATAATTATGAGGATAATGGGATTTCTTAAGTTCGTAAATGCTCGCATTCTGGACACAAGCAGAAATATGTCAATGTCTTTGAATTTACCAAATCTATTGGAATTGGTAGCTCATGGTGTGTATGAGACATTGATACATTCATTCACGGACATGGTTGGCAACTATTCGGTTAGCTATAGCTATCCCATTGGCATAAATGACTGGTGTATCATGGTCCCATATCGCAATCAATCACCGGCTGAAGCTTATATACGTGAAGCATTGGAAAATAGCGCCTGGATATTACTATTACTCTCGGTTCTTTATATAACCATTGCCATTTGGTGGTGTTCACCCATACGTCCGCGAGATTTTAGTGCTGCATTTCTTCAGTCCATATGCACTGTGACCTATAGTGCTCCTATTTATATTATTAAGACGCCGACACATCGAATACGCTATCTGTATATTGTACTCTTTGCCATGGGTCTCATCTCGTCTAATATGTATATTTCAAAGATGACCAGCTATTTTACATCGTCTCCACCACAACGACAAGTTAATACGGTTCAGGACATAATCGAGGCAAATTTAAGAATATTAGTTATGACTTATGAGAATGATCACATTAGGAGTCTACGCAATCAGTTTCCAGACGACTTTCTTAAACAACTTAACTCAACCCGCATGGGTGTCATATTCGAACATCTTTAAGAAAATTACACAAAAAGCTCAGCAAATAAAAGAAAGTTGTAGATCACAAAACAACGAATATAAATATATGCATACATACATAATTTTTTATTTTCTAGGGTTACTAGAATTATGTATGTTTTCTTTATTCAATGAAAAATAAATGAAAGTAAAAAATGGCCGCCGATGAAAATTGAAAATAGAATTTGTTGGTATTTTTTTGTAATTTAATGTAAAAAATATCAAAGAAGCTAACATCGGCTATGCCGAAGTTTATATACCCTTGCAGTCTTCGGCAATAATAATTT
Organism: Drosophila willistoni; assembly: GCF_018902025.1. NCBI lineage: Eukaryota > Metazoa > Arthropoda > Insecta > Diptera > Drosophilidae > Drosophila > Drosophila willistoni. Next base: position 225,890 of record NW_025814491.1, on the reverse strand, counting down.
TACATGTTTAAAATTTGTTTTCTGCAACTCAATTCGCCAATATACAAACAAAACAATTTTACTCTTTATACTATACAATTTGTTCTTCTTCTTCCCGCATTCCCAAAGCAAAGCAACGCACGCATACACATACAGTTTATGTAGCGTTGCGTCTGTGTGTGTATGCATGTACTGTGTTGATGACGAAAGACGTAGTAGACAGCAAGCAGCGCTGCCGGCAGAGCTTGGAGCCGATTATTATATTGACTGTAACTTGTGTTATATTCATCCGATGAGATTCAAATTGTGGGATCTGGGGTTTTATATCCAATATTATCACATATGTAAATTTCAAAGCGATACTCCAGTGTGTGTGAGCTCAGCTGCTTAGTGTTGAGAGAAAAAATTATATCGATAACAATTGAGCTGCCAGTGCTAAAAAAAATTTGTCAGTAGTGTTGTAAGTGACTTTCAAGTTTACTGTCTTGTCAACACTTACAATTCCAATGGCATTTACTTATATACATCTAGTTGGCTTTGACAGACAGAAGCATATAAATAGAGGAACCTGAAGGGCTAGAGTTCATTCTATTTTGTTAAGTCGTTGCGATAGAATCAAATTTATTCCTTAATTTTTGTCCTCAATTTAAATTTTAACCACTTTTTCCCTATTCGTACACATTAAAGTTTTAAAGTGCATATTTCTATCTGAGGTTCACGTTCCAACAGCGCCATAGGCCTTTTAGGAGATGTGATTGACACCGACGTTGGGAGAGTATCGTTCAAAGCATTTTCCTTGTTCATTGTATTTCCGAACTTCCAACAATTTATCCAATAAACATAGCCATACTTCTAAGTCAGTAAGGTTTTTGGCTTTTCTGCTTCACGTCGTTTTCAGTGGATAGCCAGTTGTCTACTCGATCCCATAATTGCAAGATGCATCATTTTAAACGCAGCGTAAATACTGAATTTATGTTTTAGGTCCGAACCATTTTCTGTTGACTGTTGCTTATTGCCATGGTAAAACCATAAACAAATTAGTTTTAATGACGCCAATTTCGACGGTGTTGTTGATGCTTCTGGTGATTCTGTACCGATTCTGATTCTGTTTTTTCACCTTTGCATTTGAGTGCATGAGTGTTTCCCTCGTTAGAACATAAAGAGACCTCAAGTTCATAGTTAGAAGTTAACGTTTAGTATTTTATTAAAAAAAGTCGTCGAAACGAGCTAAAGAATCAATATAGAAATTAATAACCATTTGCGAACTTTTTACATTGGACACCCTTGCTCGACATTGTAACTGCCGTCTTTATGCCACGATAAGCCAACTAGTTTGTTGCTACTGCTACGTGCCGAAAAATAGATCTTAATTTCAAAAACGAGTCCGTTAATCCATTGGGATATTTCTCCTCCTTTTTTGTTTTTCATCGTGCATGGCTATGCAGTAAGGCATTTAACTTCGCTGCCACACCATTTAAAGCTAATCGACAGTTTTAGCAAGATATGACATTGGTATTAAAGATTTACATTTTCTTTCTATTTAAGGACTCTGCCGTCTCTGAGGTTTGGTAAAGTCTTACTTCCTTTCTTTACTTTTTCCTTATTCATTATAATTCCATTAAATCAAAAATGTATCAAAAACCCTGCGTCCACAGCAATTTTGTGACTCTTTGACTACCATAATACGATTATAACAAAGTCATATTTGCTCCAATTTTGTTTGTGATGGTGTTTCGTTTTTTGTTTTAAATATTCCCATTTTTTCTTCAACTGCTGCTTCCAATTCTGGACGATTCCCTCATTCTGGGCGATTTTTGTTTTAATGTTTTATTTGTCCACTACATCGGTGATCTTTTAACTTTAATTTCTCCGTTTCCAAGTTCTCTCATGGACTATCGTCTATTGTATTTGTGTAAAATCCAATTGAACGGAGAGCCTCTTGACATTTTCTTAGCTCTGGATATAAGCTTTTTAGACAAGACGCCGAAAGTTTAAACAACAAATATATTTTAGCAAATATTTTCCCTCCTTTTCCGCAAATAAAAATATTTTTTTATGTGTTGTGGAAAACGCAATCTAAAATTTTTAATGTAGTAGTAGCAGAAAAGTATTTCGTAATTTCCGAAACCATTTTTGTAATATGAGATAAATTAAGACAGGTCAATTTTAAATGCATTTAACTCGAGATGTCTGTTGACCCGAAGTCCGTCGACGGGGGTTGGCTCCAAAAAAAAGTTCGCTAGTTCAAACATATGTATGTATGAACTATATCCCGAGCCCTCTAACCAAATAATTAGACGCCAGTTTTTTATGTAATATTGCGCTTTATTTAGTTGCCCAAATTTGGTAGTCAAATCGATCGTTTAGATCGGTTGGCTGAAATTTTTATTTCAATATTAATTCAAGTTTCTCAAATCGCACTGCGTCCTTTGCGTTTGCTGGACAAAGTAAAGGTTCCATTTTCCATTTGCTCTGTTATAAATTTTGAATTATTTTCCTAAATTTTTTCCAAGAACTTAGAAAAATTATTTTATTTGTTTTGGTGACGACAGAAATATTAACAGCCACTCAATCACACACTATCGAAAAGTGTGATTGTGAGTAAACAGACGATAACTCCTTCGGAACAAACAAAAATCTTCGGTCACTCCCGTTTGCCGAAGCAAAAGATTCGTTCATACAGAATGAAGTACTAGCAATACTTTTGTATGTGTGTGAGCTCAGCTGCTCTGTTGATTCCGAGGTAGGCTGCTGTCGGCGTTTAAGCAGAGCTAATTTATATTGACTGTAACATGTGTTCATACATACATATGTACATATGTAGGTATGTATCTAATCTTTCCATAATTTGGGGATTCGATGTCTTACACAAAAAACCAAAACACTAAAAAATTTCAAGTTGAATACTCCAACTCTAATTCCAATAGGCTTCCAATAGAGCTGGGGAACTATCGATGGCACTATCGAAGTATCGAATATTTACCACCATCGATTGTTTTTGGCCACTATCGATAGTATAACATACATATGTAATAGTTACACAGCACTTGAAAAGACACGCTTGGATGGAGTAAAATTTATGTTAAATGTTTTTCTTTGCTTTTGTAAGATTCCAATTATTTCAAGTCTGTTAAATACTCATGCATATATCGATTGTTAGTAATAAGTATCGATTGTTAGTAATAAGTATCGATTGTTAGTAATAAGTATCGATTGTGAGTAGAAAGTATCGATGGTTAGCGATAAGTCCTCGATAGGCACGAGACGGCGTCGTTCTCTTTTCTTCCGGCCTCGAAACGAACAAGACGTCTGCGGACAAACCAAAATCAAATCCAAAAAATACTAATGAATCTTTATCGTTTTTACTTAATAAATAGGTGTTTACAACTCAGAAGTGGGATGACCACCTGAAACGACAAATATTTCGGGACACGGCAGGCCACACGTTCCACATCGAGAATGGCCGCCTCCACGCCCACCGCTGTTAGTGCACCCACTGCTGTGACTACCGCTGCAGTACCGAGAACCGCTGTGCCGACAACTGACACACGTGCCCCTGCCGGGCCCGCCGCTGCTGGGCCAACTGCTGATATACTCGCCTCTGCCGGGCCCGCCGCTGCTGGGCCAACTGCCGCCATACGAGCCCCTGCCGGGCTAACTGATGCCACATTCGCCCCTGCCGGGCCAACTGCCGCCACACTCGCCCCTGCCGGGCCAACTGCCGAGATACTCGCCTCTGCCGGGCCCGCTGCTGCTGGGCCAACTGCCGCCACACTCGCCCCTGCCGGGCCCGCTGCTGCTGGGCCAACTGCCGCCATACGAGCCCCTGCCGGGCTAACTGATGCCACACTCGCCCCTGCCGGGCCAACTGCCGAGATACTCGCCTCTGCCGGGCCCGCTGCTGCTGGGCCAACTGCCGCCATACGAGCCCCTGCCGGGCTAACTGATGCCACATTCGCCCCTGCCGGGCCAACTGCCGCCACACTCGCCCCTGCCGGGCCAACTGCCGAGATACTCGCCTCTGCCGGGCCCGCTGCTGCTGGGCCAACTGCCGCCATACGAGCCCCTGCCGGGCTAACTGATGCCACATTCGCCCCTGCCGGGCCAACTGCCGCCACACTCGCCCCTGCCGGGCCAACTGCCGAGATACTCGCCTCTGCCGGGCCCGCTGCTGCTGGGCCAACTGCCGCCACACTCGCCTCTGCCGGGCCCGCTGCTGCTGGGCCAACTGCCGCCATACGAGCCCCTGCTGGGCTAACTGATACCACATTCGCCCCTGCCGGGCCCGCCGCCGCTGGGCCAACTGCTGCCATACTCGCTCCTGCTGTGCCAACTGCTGACATATTCGCCCCTGCCGGGCCAACCGCTGACATGCTCACCCCCGCTGGGCCAACTGCTGCCATACTCGCTCCTGCTGTGCGAACTGCTGCATCCGCCCCTGCTGGGCCCTCCGCTGCTGCATACGCCCCTGCTGGGCCAACCACTGCTGCATACGCCCCTGCTGGGCCAACCGCTGACATGCTCACCCCCGCTGGGCCAACTGCTGCCATACTCGCTCCTGCTGTGCGAACTGCTGCATCCGCCCCTGCCGGGCCCGCCGCTGCTGCATCCGCCCCTGCTGGGCTAACCGCCGTCACACTCGCCCCTGCTGGGCCAACTGCCGTCATACTCGCCACTGCTGTACCCGCTGCCACTGCTGTACCCGCCGCCGCTGCCGTCGGATCCATTATGGTACCTGCCGCCGCTGCCACTGCTGTACCCGCTTCCACTGCTGTACCCGCTGCCACTGCTGTACCCGCCGCCGCTGCCGTCGGATCCATTATGGTACCTGCCGCCGCTGCCACTGCTGTACCCGCTTCCACTGCTGTACCCGCTTCCACCGCTGCACCCGCTGCCACTGCTGTACCCGCCGCCGCTGCCACTGCTGTACCCGCTGCCACTGCTGTACCCACCACCGCTGCCACTGCTGTACCCGCCGCCGCTGCCACTGCTGTCCCCGCCGCCGCTGCCACTGCTGTACCCACCGCCGCTGCCACCGCTGTACCCGCCGCCGCTGCTGTCGCATCCATTACGGTACCTGCCGCCGCTGCCACTGCTGCACCCGCTACCACTGCTGTGCCCGCTGCCACTGCTGTACCGGCCACTTCCGCCTCCCCCAGCCACTTAAGATTCTTATGTACCCCCCCCCCTCCGTTGTTACCAATTGGAATCGAGGTCGATTCCTCGTCAGGACGGCCGAGTTGTAAGATTCCAATTATTTAAAGTCTGTTAAATGCTCATGTATATGTATCGATTGTGAGTAATAAGTATCGATTGTTAGTAATAAGTATCGATTGTTAGTAATAAGTATCGATTGTGAGTAGAAAGTATCGATGGTTAGCGATAAGTCCTCGATAGGCACGAGACGGCGTCGTTCTCTTTTCTTCCGGCCTCGAAACGAACAAGACGTCTGCGGACAAACCAAAATCAAATCCAAAAAATACTAATGAATCTTTATCGTTTTTGTTAAATAAATAGGTGTTTACACTTTCTTTTAATTTTTGTTTTAAGAGTTGATCTCCATAAATTTAAAAGTCTGAAAACTAATATATGTTAATTTAATTTTAATTTAAACAAAATCAAAACAAGTTAAATTTTTTTTTTGATAATTAATTGGTAAATATTTATATAACTTGAAAGGCTAAAACTATATAATTTTGGTTATTAATATTAGGTTAAGCAAAATTGTATTCATTTTTTTTGAAAATGATAATTATTGTAATTAAATTTTGCTCCTAAAACATTGAAAATATCGAATCACGCCACTATCGATAGTTTCCCAGCTCTAACAAATGCAACACTAAAAATTTGACCCGAGTGTGTTTCACGTTTTCCAACACTACTTTCTACGATTTTCCAAAACTGGATAATATTATTTGGGGTCAAGTAGGCGGCACTGGCACTAAAAGTTTTCGTTCGACCTCAGCTCACAATCAACTTTACTTGCTTCGCAGCAGTCAAAGGAACAAGTTCAACTTTTTACTTCTTTCTCCCTGGTCCTTCTCTTTTAAAGCATATAAAAATTTAAAAATTTAAAATTAAAACTTTAATTTATTCCTTCTCCTTTAAAGCATTTAAAAATTTAAAACGCTTTAATTTATTCCTTCTCCTTTAAAGCATTTAAAAATTTAAAACGCTTTAAAATATTCCTGCATCTTATGAACTGAGCGCTTTTCGGAATCATTAAGATGAAGTCGTTTCAGTCATAAAACATTTATATTCTTTATTTGTGTTCTTTACGTCAGCATAAGATTTTAAAATTTTATTTTCCCGTCTAAATATAATAAAATGATTTTTCCTTAATCTTTACAATACCAAAATTATAAGATCCTCCACAACAGACACATCCTATAAAGATGTGATTTCATTTTGTTGTCTATCCACGGCGTTGGAATTACTTCATGGATTACTGAGTGTCGAAGTCAAAGGGGAACACATAAGCCATTTGACTTCCTTTCTTCCTATGGGCGATCTGGCAAAAGTAATGCCTTTGTTTTTTTTCTTTTACGCCCGTCTGAATCTAATGAAGATTAATTTTCCTCTATTACTTGTTTTTTTAATTTCCACTGTATTAATGATGCACTGAATTATACTTTTTTATATAAAGGTGGTAGACCTAATATTTTTTTTTTTATAAATATTTCTTTTGTCTTCACCAGAACAATTGAAGTTATATTTTCTAAATTACCCCTTAAAAGACTATAGTAGCATGTTTTGGAATAACATATTAACAACAATACAAACATATTGTAGCAATTAGTTACAATATTTATGTGTGCAACATTCAAGTGCATTTGCCTCTTAAGTAACATGACCACCCATGAGTGCATGGTGATGGACAATTGCTGTGTCGGCAAATATAACACGCGCGGCCGCGTTGGCCCAATATGCAATATGATACATCCTCACTCTACCGCTGCGACGGTATATAAACATACATACTTTTATGTAAACACTTATACATTTATACATAAGTATGTTTATACATAAGCATACCGCTCCTCTGCCTGCATGACTAGCAGCGCAGCTACGCGGTCTTAGCTATGGTCGACAATTGTTATAGAATTAAGAATTATTCAATAAACTGAACTCAAACCATAAAGAACTATTTGTGTCTCTTAATATATATCATCGAAACTACTACATGGCGACCATGGCGACATGGCACATAGAGTGATGGGGAAAAAATCTGGTGTGGTCAAAAAGTTAAAAGCCAGAAAGGCGCAGATATTGAGGCTACTAAATAGCCCACAGACTAATTGGAATACCTCGGTGGAATTACACGCCGATTCAAAAACGTGGCAAAACCAAAAGTAAAAATAAGTCCACAAACTGTGAAGGAACTACCGAAGTTAAAGAAGGTCTGCCCAAACTACTGCGAGGGCCCATTATACTCAGCATACTGCGAGTATACATGCAGACATTGCTACGGGACTCCAAAGGAAAAGCCAGTCCCCAAGCGAAGGAAGTGAAAAGAAAAATAAAACAAAGAATCAACAAATCTGGTGCGATGAATGGCACCGGACATCAGCAGCTGAGACTACAAGCGTGTACTGCGATGCACATTTTTTTTTAATAGAATTAAAATAATCAATGTATAATTGTGCGGCATTAAAAGCTGTCCAATTAGAGTGTGGCCTGAAAACCATACGAAAAAATAGGAAGGGATATATGTAAAAAAAAAAAAGAAGAGCCTTCAGCTTAAAAAAAAAAATTTTATTAAATTACTACTCTACTAAACTACATCCAAAAAAAAAAAATTAAAAAATGAAATAAATATTTATTCCAAACCTTTTCTATAAATGGAATGTTTGATAACAAAATAAGCAAGTTTGATGATACATTTGATACACCCAATATGGGGTTAATAGATACTAAAACAGTGGACTCCACTGCAAATGTAATTAACAAAATAGAGTCATCAAATGTAGATTTGAAAACCAACAAATGCACTTTTATTAATAATTGTGGTAATAATGAGCGCATATGTGTTATACAAAGCATATAAATTACACAATAAATGTGTAACAAAGAGAGCCCTAAGCCATGCTAATGATCTTGATAATATCTAAATAACATATGCATCAATTATTGTAACAGTGCATTTGAAACAAAAAAAAAATCACTTTCCAAATTTACTAAATAAAAAAAAAAGTTTAAAACAAATATACATATATATCAATTGAATAAAATGAGTACATTAGAAGATTATTTTAGGAAGATAGTAGATAGGAATCCTAGCATTGAAGCAGATTTACTTGAGGTTTTTAGAATAGATAATGTTAATTCGGTACAGAATTCAATAAATTTAGTACAGATCGGATCAGCATACCTTGATTTGACTGGAGAAGAATTCCCAGTTCAAGGAAGTGCAATGGTACAGATGTGTTTTCTTGTTACAGTGCCAAATATATGTTGTTTCTCAAATGCAACAGGTACATTTCGCTTCTACCTGATGGATGAAGCCGAACAACAATAAGTTGTCATAAAAATACCGACTTTAATTAGTTACTACAAATTGAATACAATGCAAATAAATAAATAAGTATGAATAAAGTTGAAACTAAACATCTGCAAAAATATATACCTTTCTTGATTTCCTGATACATTCAGGACCAGTAAATAAAAAGTACAAGGAAATAAAATTTGGATACAAAAAAACTAAAAATTTAAAAGAAATATGGTAGAACTTATGGAAAAATCCATAAAAATAGCATATAACAGACTATTACTAGAAAGACCTAAGAATAAGGATGTGTCTGCATGGGTACATAATATTTTTAAAGCAGATATAGAAACTATTAATGTAGGAGAATCAGATAAGAGGTCTAAGTGACAGATAAAAAAAAAACACAAAAAAAACTTTCAAGCATGGAATGGGAAGAAATACTTCTCCATATCCAAAATATTAAAGAAAATTTCAAAAAATCATATAAATGCGTTACACAAAATAGAAACATCCAAAAGGAAACAATAAACAAGCACGCAAAAATTCTAGTTGATTCTTTCAACGAAGCAAGAAATTTAGTGCATGTTAATAGAGAGAGCATAGGTAAAGCAAATTGGTCAAAGATTTCCAATCTACTGATCAAGTTACGAGCAAACCTAATCTCTAAAAAGACAAAATACAATCTCTAAAAAGGAAACAGAGCAAGAAGGTGAAGAATCTGAAACAAGCGAGGAAGAAATAGAAGAGAAAGATCTAAACGATCTAACAATTCCTGCGCTATTAACATTACCTGATATAGAAGCGTTGTCTGAACAAGACAACGAATCAGATTATACATCAATACAAGTGTAATAAACACAACTGACAGGATGGCAGAATTAAATGCCCGAAGGGCATATATGAAAGATATAAACATAGCCATACCTGAATTTAACGGCACGAAAATGCAACTCAAAAGATTCGTAACAGCTCTGAAGTTGGTAGATATGATGAAAGGTAATAAAAATCAAAAATTATTGGCCCAACACTATATGAAGTCGAAGAAGAAATTTCAATAGAAGCAATAATACAAAAATTGCAAGGCTTTGTAATTGGTGAAACATCCAAAGTTATAAAAGCCAGGTTGAAGAATACAACTCAGAAAGGTAAAACCGCTGACGAATTTACTTCGGAGATAGATAACTTACGCAAAACACTTCAATCTGCATATATCGAAGAAGGTATGCCTGCAGCACTTGCCCTTAAGAATAGCACAGACGATGCTATAGAAGCAATGATTGGAAATTGCGAACACAACAGAATTAAAAATATACTTGACTCTGGTAACTTCAAAACCATGAACGAAGCTATAGCAAAGTACCTACAAAAAATACTGAGATATCAGGTAATACAAATACGGTTCTATTTGCTCAAAGAAACCAGGTAATTACAATAACAAATATAATTATCGTGGTAGAGGCAATGGTCGTGGTTATTACAACAACTATAACAAAAACCATAACGGCCAAAATTTCCAACAAAACAGAAACAATAGTTACAGAGGAAACAACAGAGGTTACGGCAGAAATAATAACAGAGGGAATAGAGGAAATAACCAACAAAACAGAGGTTATAACTCTAATAATAGCAATGTTAGGGTAGCCAGAATAATTCGGGAAACTCCCAACAACCTTTAGATACTCGACAATAAAAAATTACAAGGTTACACCATCAGTCTCAGTCAAAGCACATTTGCAAGTTTCACAAACGTAGCAACAGGAAAAGAGTTAGTATTTTTAATAGACACAGGAGCTGACATATCCATATTAAAAGAAAATTCCGACAACTTCCAATATATTCAAACCAATCAAATAATAAATATACAGGGAATAAGTCAAGAAATAACAAAATCAAAAGGACTTACTTCCATAGAAATACAAACCTCTAAATACATAATTCCACACGATTTTCATATCGTAAATATACAATTCGCTATTCCTGGTGATGGAATACTAGGTATCGATTTCATAAGAAAATATAACTGTCAATTAGATTTCAAACCGACTGAGGATTGGCTTATAATTAGACCAAATAATTTACAATATCCCATATATGTACCAATAGCATACAGTTCTGGCAACAACTCCATAGTTCTGCCAGCAAGATCACAAGTTGTCCGAAAAATTGAAATAACCTCAGCGGAAGACAGTATATTAATTCCGAACCAAGAAAAAACTGAGACTGAAAGATGATGAACCAATATATATAAAGAACTACAGAAATCCTCATAGTCAAAAAGACGAGATACAAAAACAAGTCCAAAAGTTAATAGATGACAAAATAGTTGAACCATCGGTATCAGCTTATAACAGCCCACTGTTACTTGTACCAAAGATTAATAAAAAAATTGTTGATTAATTATTGTTGTCCGATAAATTCCCACTCCCAAGGATTGATGATATTCTAGATCAACTGGGAAGGGCGAAGTACTTTTCGTGCCTGGATTCAATGTCAGGTTTTCATCAGATAGAACTCGAAAAAGAGTCACGAAATGTTACATCCTTTTCAACAACAATGGTTCATATCGCTTCACGCGATTACCATTTGGTCTAAAGATAGCGCCAAATTCATTCCAGAGAATGATGACTATAGCATTCACTGGACTGAAGCTTCTCAAGCATTCCTTTATATGGACGATTTAATAGTCATTGGTTGTTCTGAAAACATATGCTCAATAACTTAACAGATGTGTTTGAGAAATGTAGGCAACACAACCTAAAATTACATCCCGAAAAATGTTCATTTTTTATGCATGAAGTCAACTTTTTGGGGCATAAATGCACAGACAAAGGAATCTTGCCTGATGACACAAAATACGACGTCATCCAAAATTATCCAGTCCCCACGATGCGGACAGCGCTAGAAGATTCATTGCATTTTGCAATTATTACAGAAGATTCATAAAGAATTTTGCCGACTATTCTCGTCACATAACAAGATTATGGACAGCTGACTGTAAAAATGCTTTTGAACATCTAAAATCGGCATTAATGAACCCAACTCTATTGCAATACCCAGATTTCAGCAAAGAATTTTGCATAATCACTGATGCGAGTAAGCACGCATGTGGAGCAGCCCTAACACAGAACAAAGAAGGACTCCAGCTACCAGTTGCATACGCATCAAGAGCCTTTACAAAAGGTGAGAGCAACAAGAGTACAACAGAACAAGAATTATTAGCTATTCATTGGGCAATAACACATTTCAGACCATACATTTATGGTAGACATTTCACCGTCAAAACTGATCACAGAGCACTTACTTATCTATTTTCAATGATAAATCCAAGTTCGAAACTAACGCGAATGAGACTTGAATTAGAGGAATATGACTTCACAGTAGAGTATCTAAAGGGTAAAGATAATTATGTAGCAGATGCCCTATCAAGAATAACAATCACAGACTTACAAAACATACAAATCGATAAAAAATTCTGAAAGTCACTACCAGAAACCAAAATAAACAGTTAAATTCCTGCGCAGGGAACGAAAAAGAAAAAGAAGATTTGCAAAAGCAAACTCTAGATGCTTCTAAGCCCAACGTATACGAAGTCTTGTAAATGACGAAGTACGAAAAGTAGTGACCTTGCGAATAACTGATTCTTTAACCACATTCAAACATGGCAAGAAAGTTATAGCAAGAATTGACATTTGCGATTTGTATACCAATGGAATTCTTGACTTAGGTCAATTTTTCCAAAGGCTCGAAAAAGAAGCCGGTATACTCAACATCAGTAAAGTCAAAGTGGCACCGAGCGAAAAGATCTTTGAGACTATTACCATAGAATCTTTCAAAAATATGGGCAATAAGATTTTACAATTATTAAGAGTAGCGCTAATCAAGCCGGTGACCTTATTATCAAATAACGATAAAGAAAAAAAAGCAATACTGTTTACGTTCCACGATGACCCCATACAAGGAGGTCATACTGGAATATTAAGAACTATGGCCAAAATAAAAAGGCATTATTATTGGAAAAATATGACACGAGATATATATCAATATATAAAAAAATGTAATAAGTGTCAAAAAGCAAAGATAACAAAGCATACAAAAACCCCGTTAATCATAACTGAAACGCCACAACAGGCTTTCGATGGGGTTATTGTGGATACGATCGGTCCACTCCCAACATCAGAACACGGAATGAATACGCAGTAACTTTAATCTGCGACCTAACAAAATATCTTGTTAGGTTTTGTCTTTCACTCGTTGCAGAGGACGGACGTGTTTTTTTTGCGCTTATCAACTTTTATTTTTTCTCGCGATTAAATACTTTTACATAACTCTTAAATTATCGGTTTAATTAATAATAATTACAACATCCGAATTTTATTTTCATTTCGCGAGTTCTTGCTGTCGTTTTTGTTTAAATTTAAATAAAATCAAAACTTACAACAATACTTGCATTAGCGGTGTTGTTGTTTTGTTTATCTCTTTTGCTTTTGTGTCTTTACCGTTTTAACAAACTCTCGCGCTCTTGCGTACAAATTGTTGTTGCATGTGTTCAATTTGGCGCGCTCTCCCGCTCTTTCCTATTCTTGATTGATTTGCGCTCTCGTCTTTTGCCTACCCGCGACTCTGTGATACGTGTTTTTGTTTTTGTGTTTTCATTTCTTTTTATTCTTTAGTTGTGAAGGCTTACTCTGCACATTAACCCTTGTGTCAGAACTGGTCAGTATATTCTTATACACAGATTTTTTACCTTTAGAATTTTTATTTTTTATTTTTTTGTATTTCCTTTTGTAATTAAATTAAACTTTTTGATAAAATGGTTGTCTGCTCAAAAAATATTGCATAGTTGCCACTAATGCGGTTGACTCCCATGATTATATTCTTTGTTGGTTGTGTGACAATGCGGTTCACGTTAAGTGTGCAGGTTACACAGGCAGAATCAAGGAGTCTATTGCTAAAGGTGGTGGCTTAAAATATGGATGTGATGCTTGCCGGGGGGTCGAGAATGAGATGCGCTCTTTCATGAGGCGGACTAGAGATAGTTTTGACACTTTAAGGGCAGGTTTTAATAAACTCCAAGCGGAGTTTACTGCGGTGGAGACTCAGTTCAGAAGTTTATCGCTTATGAATGAGTCTCCGAAACGTAAAAGGACCAGTCCTTGGGGTGTTTCTGTATCTGTAGATCCGCCAGCGTCTCTTATCGTCCCCGACCGGTCTCATGCACCGTCCACTCCTAATGTACAGCAATTGATATCGTTTAAGAGCCCGGTTGTGAATGCTATTAGTAATGAATTACCGGTATCACCTGGGAATGATCTCTTAAAAACGATGCCTATTGTAGTGTCCGATGTGTCTGGGCAATTACCCATTCCAATGGAAATTGCCGATAGTTCTAAAAGTATTGAGGGCCCCGTAAACAAGTTGACTGCTGCAGTGGGTGACTTGTCCAACGTTACTACTGCGGCTGACGCTTCGGGACCGCGGCCTCTTGTTGGCAAACCACCAAAGAAACATATATTTGTTTCTAGGCTAGACCCTGTTGTCACATCTGATGATGTAATAGCCTATATTCGGAAGAAAGTTAACGTCTCGAATATTGCGGTGGAGAAGTTTAAATTTTCTTATTCTCGGGACATTTCGTCCTTTAAAATTAGTGTTTCTGCAATATCTTCGACACTATATGTCGAGAAGATTTTTGGCCTAAACATATAATAGTTAAGGAATATACTGTAAAAAAGAAAAATCGGCAACCGATTCGCTTGCCTACAACAACAACTAATACTATTCCTGCCACATCAGCATCTGCTGGTGTGTCAAAAAACTAGCTTCGTCCCTTAACCTGGGTTACCAGAACGTTAGAGGACTGAAATCTAAACTTCCTAATCTCTATGTAGATAGTCTCTCTTTTCAGCATAACATTCTAGCTTTCACAGAGACGTGGCTAAAACCTGATATTGCTGATGCATCGATTTTTTCCACAAACTTTTCTATTTTCAGACGTGACCGGATTTCTCGCATAGGTGGTGGCGTTCTGATAGCTGTTGATGCTGCTTTATCATCTGAAATGATTCAATTTTCTAGTACCCAGGAGATTGAGTTTGTCGGTGTTAAAGTAAATTTTAAATCTTTTAATGCTTTCATTACTTGTTCCTATATTCCACCATTGTCAGACATGGTGGTATATTTAAATCATTTAGAGGCAATTCAGTCTGTCTCCTCTTTAGTTTCGAGTCAAGACATGCTCATAGTTGTAGGTGATTTTAATTTACCCGCTTTAGCATGGTCACTAACAGATGAATCTACCACGTTGCTGCCCTCTTTGTCACATGACTTTATTGATGGCCTTCTAGGCTTATCTTTATCTCAAGTCAATCCTGTCTTAGATTCTAATGGAAAATCGTTAGATCTTATTTTTGTATTGGATTCTTTTTATTGTGAGGTTTCTAGGATCGAACCATTTGTTCTTCCAGAAGACAAATTTCATCCTACATTAAATTTAAAAATTGATTTGCCCTTGCTTTCACCATTACTTGGTTCAAATGAGTTACCTCTAACTAGGTGCTTTCGTAAGACTGACTTTGCCAGCCTTAATGAAACATTGCTACTACCGATTGGTCTTATCTGTACAATTGTAGTGATATGAACTCGGCTGTTCGTTTTTTCTATGATACTCTGAATTCACTCTTTGATATTTGTGTGCCTCTTGGTAGGCTGGAGCGGCTTAACAAACCTCCCTGGTTCTCTCGCGAGCTATCCAATTTGAAAAATGTAAAGACACGATATTATAAGAAGTTTCAAAAAACACGTCGTTCATCAGATTATGCTCTGTATACAGTCGCTCGTTCAAAATTCATGATGCTTAATACACAATGCTATAAGAATTATCTTCAGCGGTGTAAGCTTCAGTTTTCTTCTGACCCTAAACAATTTTATAATTTTGTTAATTCTAAATGTAAGACTTCTGTGCACCCATCTTTTTTGTCTTTTCAAAATAAAAAAGCGAGCACTGATCAGGCAATTGCCGATATGTTTGCGAGTTTTTTCAAAACAACTTATTCCTCAACGGAATATCGAGCAAGTCCGTATCCTTATCATTTAAAAAAGGCTAATTGCATTTTCAATCCAGTGATTGATGAAAGTTCTATTCTTAGCGAACTTAAATTAGTTAAACCTGTTTATTCTCCGGGGCCAGACGGTATTCCTGGATGTGTACTCAGGTTCTGTGCAAACGCATTATGTAAGCCCATTTTAAAATTGTTTCTATTGTCTGTAGAATCTTCCTCTTTTCCATCTATTTGGAAGGAGTCGTATATTATTCCTCTGCATAAAAATGGCAAAAAGTCCGAAGCCTCTAACTATAGAGGTATCTCAAAATTGTCCGCTATTCCGAAAGCTTTTGAGAAAATTATAACTTCTCAATTGCAACATTTTTGCAGCTCTATTATTTCGCCATCATAACATGGGTTTGTGAAACGTAGATCTACAACCACTAACCTTTTAGAATTTACATCAATAATTATCAAGGGGTTCAAAATTGGTAAACAAACTGATGTCATATACACTGACTTCAGCAAAGCCTTTGATTCCGTTAATCATACCCTATTACTTTCTAAGCTGAGCGACATTGGGTTTCCACCCCTTTTCCTTTCTTGGGTTCGAGAATATTTAACAAATAGAAAACAGAAGGTACTTTTTAAGTCTTCTTTTTCCGTTTCCATTTCTGTGACTTCTGGTGTACCTCAAGGTAGTCATCTTGGCCCTCTGCTCTTCACACTATTTATTAACGATCTTCCATCAGTCATTGTTTATTCGCGTGTGCTTATATATGTGACGATGTCAAGCTTTGTCTTACTTATAAAGATACAGATTCATTTAGTCGGCTACAAGCTGATCTTAAAAACTTTCAATCCTGGTGCCAGTTTAATCTACTAAATCTTAACACTACCAAATGTAAGGTAATGACTTTTTTTCGTAACTCTCCTCAACTGGTCACTTATTTTCTAAACAACAGCTTTTTAGAACGTCTAAATAATATGAATGATTTGGGCGTACTTATGGACCATAAGTTAAATTTTAACACCCATATTTCCACCACGGTCGCAAAGGCCATGAGTGTCCTGGGTTTCATTAAAAGATGGTCAAAAGAATTTGATGACCCCTATACAACTAAAGTTCTTTTTACTTCGCTTGTCCGTCCTATTTTAGAGTATGGATCTTGCATTTGGTCACCTCAATATGAGTCGCACCAGATTAGACTAGAATCCGTTCAAAAGCAGTTCTTGCTATTTGCTCTTCGTGGCTTAAACTGGGATCGCAATGTCAATTTGCCTTCGTATTCTAGTAGACTTCTCTTGATTAACCTTCCGTCCCTAACTAACCGTAGAATTATGCTTGGTGTCATTTTTATGCACAAGCTCCTAATTGGTGATATCGACTCGCCTGAGTTATTAGCTCAGGTGAATCTGTCGGTACCATGTAGACAGAGTAGACATCCTTTGATACCTTTATCCCTTAGTCGTTGTTCTTCTAACTATGCTATGCATGAACCTTTTAGGGTCCTCTGCTCTGATTACAATCTTCTATCCCCTGTAATCGGCTCAGAGTTTTCTATTAATATGCTTAAAACATCTATCCTATCCCATTTAGTTAATAGATAGCTACAGTATTATGTGTTTGTCTGTCTTTTCTATTGTGTATTTTGTCCACGCGATTCGTGCCGTGCGTTATACGGCTGCACCCCTCTGTCGGTCGGGTGGGAGGTGGGCAGTTATCTGCTTGCGCTCGCGCGTAACAGGCTTTGTCCTGGTGTCGTAGGGGCCACTTGAACGTACTGCGCATAGTATCGTCAACGTCCGCTATAATACCAATTAAAGACAAAAGTGCAAAAACAGTAACGAAAACTATATTTGAAGATTTCATTCTGCGGTACGGTCCAATGAAGACGTTCATTACGGACATGGGAACAGAATATAGAAACTCAATAATTGAAGATTTATGCAAAAACTTGCAAGTAAAAAAGATAACTTCAACTGCACATCATCACCAGACTGTAGGCACTGTGGAGCGAAGCCACCGAACACGTAATGAATTTTTACGATCATACATTTCAGTTGACAAAACTGACTGGGATGTATGGATAAGATACTTCGAATATTGTTTTAATACAACACCCTCTATGGCACATGATTATTGTCCATATAAGTTAGTATTCGGTAAAACTTCAAATTTACCACAACAATTTAATAGTGTTGATAAGATAATTCCACTATATAACATAGAAGATTATGCTAAGGAATCAAAATTTAGATTAGAACAGGCTTATAAAAGAGCAAGAATTATGTTAGAACAGCACAAAGCGAAGAATAAGGAAATATATGATAGAAAGGTAAAAAATATTGAATTAGAAATAGGAGATAAGGTTTTATTACGTAATGATACGGGTCATAAGCTAGAATCTAAGTATTTAGGCCCATACATCATAGAAGAAATAAAAGATAGGAATAACATTTTAATTAAAGATACAAAGAATAAGAAACAATTAGTGCATAAAGATAGGTTAAAAATCTTAACCAATTAATATATATATAAAAAAAATAATAATGACAATAAAACAAGAGAAATAAATTTAAACAAATAAATTACCAACATTTAATGACACTATACATATACAAATATAATTTTACCACATGTATCATTAAACAAATTTAAAAAAAAAGAAACAATAATAAGTAAATAAATTTCTATATAATAAAAAAAAAAAAAAATTTTAGAAAATAAAAAAAAAAAAAAATTTTTTTAGAAAATAACTCCATATAATTACGTTATTTTTCTAAAGAGGGGGGATGTAGCATGTTTTGGAATAACATATTAACAACAATACAAACATATTGTAGCAATTAGTTACAATATTTATGTGCGCAACATTCAAGTGCATTTGCCTCTTAAGTAACATGACCACCCATGAGTGCATGGTGCTGGACAATTGCTGTGTCGGCAAATATAACACGCGCGGCCGCGTTGGCCCAATATGCAATATGATACATCCTCACTCTACCGCTGCGACGGTATATAAACATACATACTTTTATGTAAACACTTATACATTTATACATAAGTATGTTTATACATAAGCATACCGCTCCTCTGCCTGCATGACTAGCAGCGCAGCTACGCGGTCTTAGCTATAGTCGACAATTGTTATACAATTAAGAATTATTCAATAAACTGAGTACAAACCAGAAAGAACAATTGGTGTCTCTCAATATATCTTCGGAACTACTACACAACTCTATTGATGGAGACATCCACGCCGCCACTGCGACGCTACATAAGGCCATGATTCTTGCAAACCAAGTCCATGAGGTGACCAGAGCGTGCCAACTAGCCAAGACGGAAGCGGTGAACTCGGACCTGCTAAACGGAAAGGAAGTAGACGATATTCTGAGCGAAGTAACGGGACTCCCGTACCACAATGCGGTCGAGGCCATTGAATTCTCCCGCCCAACGGTCATGTCCAATGGGACCTTCCTGCTCTACGTCCTAGCCATTCCTAAGGTGATGGACAAAAAGTATAAGTTACTTCACCTACTCCCCATAGTCCGTGAGGGTCAGAAACTCGTCTTGGATGCCAACCTGGTGGCAGTGGACCCAAGCGAAACCTATAAGGTCCTTGGAAATTGCCTCTCTATCGGCAACACGACAGTTTGTCAGGACAATGGCAATGCACAATGCCATTACCTGAGGGACGCACAGGAATCAGTGACACTGATAGACGAGAGCACGGTGTTCCTCACTGGCTTTAATGGAACAGTGACCACCTCCTCCAGTCAAACTCCAAAATGAAACAATAACCATCGGAAGGAAGACCTTCTCGAGCCGATCTGTTTCCACCCTTACCGCAATGCCTGCGGTCCTCTCCAATGTAACAGCTATAGGTACACCCCGACACTGCAATATGTTCACGAATTCTCTATACAAAATCTCAGAAAACTATACGATGTATCAAGAAAGCTCCAGATATCGCTATTAACAGAGCCCATTGGAACTGCGTGTGTCGGCAGAAATGGCCAATCTGTCACCTTCACCCTAATCTGCGGGACGCAGGTCTCTGTAGGGGGAGGAAATAACACCATGAACTCTGCCCACAAACATCAGGCCACTCTGCCCCTCACACAAACTGCCCCTCACACAAACTGCTGGCTCAGCATGGATTGCTGGCTCAGCAGAAAGGATGGAGAAGCAGAAATTCCAACCGATTGCGCAAGAGCCAAAGCGGTGACACCGGATGCGCGTGCGACTGTTGGACGGTCATTCGCACTGCGTCAGCACCTCAGGGCCAGCTAGGGAGCTTTGGCGCTTCTGGGCTGCAGCGTTAAGAAACATTCTTGTAGCAGCTAGCAAGAGAATAACAACCACCAATTGATTTGCTTTGATATAAAATAAAGAACCAACAACGTACTATTGATTTGCTTTATACTTAAGTATTGAATAAAAGAACTTGTAATGTTTTCCAATTCTCAAGGATTCTCATTTGGGTAAATAATACTTAAAATAAATCCTTACGAAATCGTAAGGTAGCTCTCGCATAATAATGCGAAAGTTAACTTCTATTAATATTCTCTCGATATCCTGTCCTATTAAAATACTGGGATCGAAGAGTAGCAAGAGAGCAAGTGTGACCGTCTCTCCTGCTACACCTCTTAGTCAAAGAATCTTCTTTGATCCAAGAAGAGGTCAGGTTCAGCCTATATAGGTAGTCTCTCTTGCAGTCCCTAATCATCAGATGTTATGATGGGCAAGAGTACCACAAATTAGGCCAATGCCAACACATCTACGGGCTTAGTGTATCGAGAAGTTTGGTCCGGGTGGGACTTCTGGCTGTCGGCTAGCAAACAGTCTTTGGGGGGGTTCTTTGGACCAGCATTACTCAATACACCCGTAGTACATAAAATAAAACAAAGTCCCTAGAGCACGAATATTACACAATTATTTAACCAAAAGAGATGAACTAGAAGGATAGAGAAAAAGGGTATATTAGTATCGCACGAATAGGGATGCTCTCGAATATTACACAATTACTTAAACAAAAGAGATGATCTAGAAGGATAGAGAAAAAGAGTATATTAGTATCGCACGAATAGGGAAGCTATGAGGATGTTATTATAGCTTCGCGTCTAAACCCTCCCAACCAATGATTTTCCTTTCGCAAGATTCTGGAACATCCCAATATAATTCAGTTCACCGCTCACATTTCGCTACAACGAAGATCACATAACTTTTACTCAAACATTACAAAATGATATTTATTCACGAGGGTTACGGAATGTAGTATATTCATACAAATAATCATTCAGTACAATGAGCTCAACTTGTAACACCCTGTTGCAAGTATAAACAATTAAACATATACGCATTAAAATATAATTGTGCACTTGAATATGTTTATATATATATACATTGATGTATGTACATAAACATATTCACATAAATCTACAGCTAAGCATGATCATATATGTATGTGCATTTGTATATGCACATACATATATTCACATAAGCAATGTATGCACAAGCGTAACATGAGCTAGAGCCAGGCCAGCGTGGGAACGCTGACCAAGCACTTTGATGCATGCGCTCCAACAATATGTATGTATGTACTGACACTCTCCCTCTCTTTTGTAGCTGTCGCATAAGTCGCAGCATAAGAATATATATGTAAACTTAGCTTAAGCAAAATAATAATTTGGAATAAAGAATCAATCTGTAAACTAAAATCAACGGACACTGACGTGTCCGTCCTCAATAATATCATTTCTTCTCAAATGGAACCCGGTCATTACATGGCGGCCGTGACAGGATTCTAAAGGACCTACAAGGACTCTCCATGCTTACAACAGCAACAATAAAAAAAAAACCAAGAAAATTTCAACAAAACAAAAAAAAAAAAAAAAAAACGTTAATTCAAAGCTCAAGCTCCAAGCTCCAGTTCCAGTTCCAGCTCTCCCCCCACCCGGCTTTAAACCAACAATCTTTATAAAAAACAAACAATTCAATTGAACGTTTTAAGCGCCAAAAACAACAAATTCCCGCCCCCCGTCAAATATCCATCTTTTCGGCAGTGGCGTTCGAAATCGACCAATCAACCAACAAGGAGCACGAATGAACAGTGAAGATATTCCCTTTGCGGAATCTGCTCCTATCGAGCAAAGGGACGCACCGACGCTAGAGGAAGCGTTAGAGCTGTATCCCAACGATGGACCGCGCCCACTCACAATAGCTGAGTACCGGGCCCGCAACACAAAATCTACAAAGCCAGAGCCAAAGAAGACCAAAAGAGGAGGCCAAATACACAAGCTACTCCAGCAGAAGAGGCTGGAAGTAGACTTACTGGCCACTCTGAAGACGGAGGAAGACCGACAACGCTGCATAGAGCGTATTGACATCCTGAAAGCTGAACTTCGCCAAAGAGCAAAGAAATGCAAGGGGGCCGCAGAAATGCGCAAGCCTTAACTTGCCTTTATTTAAATAATTCTAATTATAAGCTTAATAGCAAGTTGGAGCACGAAAGTGCAATTTGCGAACTACTAACTCACTGCTAAGCTATTACTAACAATGTGGTTGGAGAATTTTTTTTAAAAAAAAATAAAACAAATGAAATGTATACCTGAATTGTGAGCCAACCACATTCTCTATAATTTTTCCACGTATCCGGCTCGCTGTGCAAGACACAGTTGAGATAAATTTTATTTCTCTCTTATTTTTTTTTCTCTTCACAAATAATTTAAATAAAAAAAAAAAATATGCATGAATCCATAACAATTTTAATAAAATTAAAGTAATTGCTAAACAAAAGTTTTTAACCTGTCTTTATGAACTTTATTTCATATTTTGCACACTTGTAATAAATAAAAACAAAAATCCCATACCTATGTTCGATAATAGCATAAGTAAATTTGATGACATATCCGATATACCCACAATGGGGTTAATTGAAACAAAATCAGTGGACTCCACTGCGAATGTCATAAATAAAATTGAATCATCAAATGCTGATATGAGATTAACGAACATACTACTATTAATAATTGTCATAATATTGTGCGCATATGTATTATATAAGGCTTACCTATTACACAATAAATGTGTAACAAAAAGAGCTCTAAGCCAAGCTAATGATCTAGATAAGATCTAAAAATACATATGCACACAAGCAATGTTAAATCTAAACCTTTTTAACAAAAGATAAAATATATATATATATGTAAAGACGAGATGGGCACACTGATCTGAGATTGCCCCTATTTTGATGAGGCGTGTAGCAGCGGAGAGTGAGAGGCATCTAAGAAAGAGAGTCGAAGGGCAGTCGTCGTCGAGAACGGGCAAGATATAAACGGGTTACGAGAGCGTTCGGCAGTTATGAAATCAGTTATTATTCTCAAAGAAATATACATATGTACTACACCTCAATTTAAACATTTCAGTTAATATTATATACAATAAACTATTACAAATATAATGTTAACCTCACATATATATAAAAAAAAAAATTTTTTAAAATGACCCATTGTGACAGGTACTTTGAAAAAATAAACAACAGGCACCCTAGCATAGTCCAAGACTTAATTGAGGTTTTTAGAAGCGAGGGTAGTACCTCACCTCAACGCTCCATAAACTTATTACAAATTAGGTTAGCTTACCTTGATATAACGGGCGAAGATTTCCCAGTCAAAGGAGGCACTAGGGTACAGATGAGTTTCATTCTCACGGTACCATATGTATGCTGTTTTTCAAACGCAGCAGGCACACTGCGTTTCTACCTAATGGTGGAACCAAAGCAGTAAAGAACTAAATACATCCATAATCAGTTAAATAGGCTTAGGCTGTAGTATGTTCATACAACTAATAACTCAACACAATGAGCTCAACTTGTAACACTTTGTTGCAAGTATAAACAATTAAAACATATACGCATTAAAATATAATTGTGCACTTGAATATGTTCATATGTATACATTGAAGTATTCACATAAACATATTCAAGTAAACATACAATTAAGCATGAACATATATGTATGTACATTTGTATATGCACATACATATATTCACATAAGCACTGTATGCACAAGCGTAACATGAGCTAGAGCCAGGCCAGCGTGTGACCGCTGACCAAGCACTTTGATGCATGCGCTCCAACAGTATGTATGTATGTATGTACTGACACTCTCCCTCTCTTTTGTAGCTGTCGCATAAATCGCAGCATAAGAATATATATGTAAAATTAGCCTAAGCAAAAGAATAATTTGGAATAAAGAATTCAATTAAAAACTCCAGTCAACCGACACAGACGTGTCTCTGATTATTATTTTTCAACCCAACAGAACCCGGTCGAAGGAGTTTTTACATGGCGACCGTGACAGGACCTGAGCTGCACACAACATATATATAATTTATAATAACATAATTTTATATTGAAAAGCGATGACATCTAAATGATGCTGCGACAACTAATATATGGAAAAGCGACAACAACTAAATGATGCTGCAACTTATTGGCAAGAAAAGAAACAACTGACAGAGATTGTAGCAACAACAACAGCATAAACAACAGAGACATTAAACATTTAAAGCTAAAGAACAGCTATCAACATCAGCTTCAACACCATAATACTGAAGATATCTAGTGAATATATTTGAGTCTCGTTCGTTATCCCAACGATGAACATCAGCATCAACACATAAGTTTGACTAAAAAAAAAAAAAAAAAAAAAAAATACATGAACAACAGTGAAGATATTCCCTTTGCGGAATCTGCTCCTGTCGAGCAAAGGGATGCACTGACGCTAAAAGAAGCGCTAGAGCTGTATCCCAGCGATGGACCGCGGCCACTAACAATAGAGGAGTACAGAGCCCGGCAGCAGACGAGAATCCCCAAAAAGACGAAACGGGGCGGTGAGGTGAGACGCCTGCTCACCCAGAAAAGACTGCAGCAGGATTTACTAAAGGCCAGCACCAACGAAGAAGACCGACAACGCTGCATAGAGCGTATCGAGAACCTAAAAACTGAACTTCGCCAAAGAGCGAAGAAACGCAAGGGGGCCGCAGAAATGCGCAAGCCTTAACTTGCCTTAATTTAATAATAATAATTATAAGCCTAATAGCAAGTTGAAGCACGAAAGTGCAACTTGCGAACTTACTAACTTTCTGTAGGCTATTACTAACAATGTGGTTGGAGAATTTTTTTTTTTTTCATATAAATTTTTTTTTATTTCTAAATAACAATAACGAATGAAATGTAAATCTGAATTGTGAGCCAACCACATGCTCTATAATTTTTTCCACGTCTCTGGCTCGCTGTGCAAGACACAGTTGAGATAAAATTTTTTTTTCTTTTGTCGTATAAAAAAAAAATTTAATAATTTTTTTAAATAAAATTTCATAAAAATTCATGAATCCATAACAATTTTTCAAATAATTCAAATATAAATTTTTATAATTATAATTCGTATTCAAGCAAATAAGAACGAAGCTTGAAATACTTAAAAAAAAAAAATTTTTTTTTAGTAACTTTTAAACAAAAGGTTTTGAGATGTTTTTATGGGCTTTTGTTCCCTATTTTTTCCCGTATTTGTCATATTCATTTTCATCCTGCTAAATTAAAATAGTCTCATATAGGATCGTTAGTCAGTGAGATTATTATTAGAATTATACACAAAAAAAAAAAAATTTTTTTTATATAAACTCCATATGTTCGATAATTCCATAAGTAAATTTGATGATATATCTCTTATACCCACAATGGGGTTAATAGAAACAAAATCAGTGGACTCCACTGCTAATGTAATAAATAAAATCGAATCATCAAATACTGACTTGAGATTAACGAACATATTGTTATTAATAATCGTCGTAATAATGTGCGCATATATTTTATATAAAGCTTATCTATTACACAATAAATGTGTAACCAAAAGAGCCATAAGCCAAGCTAATGACCTAGATAAGGTCTAAGAATACATATGCACACACGCGAATAACAATAAAAAAAAAAAATAATAATAATTCTGGAAAACAATGGCCACTCTTGATAATTATTTTGGAAAAATAAACGCTAGGCATCCCAGTATTGTCCAAGATTTAATTGAGGTTTTTAGAAATGAGCATATCAATTCACCACAGAACTCAATAAACTTGGTACAAATTAAGTCAGCTTACCTAAATATAACGGGAGAAGAATTCCCAGTTCAAGGAAGCACTAGGGTACAGATGAGTTTCATCCTCACAGTACCATATGTATGTTGCTTTTCCAACGCAGCAGGCACATATCGTTTCTACCGAATGGAGGAACCGAGGCAGTAAGCCTCCATGATTTTTTTTATATACGTACATCCATATTAATAGGCCTAACAAGTTAGTGTAGAATATGGATAAGATAGAAACAAAAAGGCTACAAAAATACTTACCTTTCCTCGATTTCCTGATACAATCAGGCGAAACAAATCACAAATACAAGGAAATAAGGTATTGGATAGCCCACAACTACAAATTTACAAAAAAAAAATTGTAGATCTTATGGAAAAATCCATAAAAGTAGCTTATAGTAGATTGTTAGCTAAGACTCCTTTACATAAAGACGTGCCCGGATGGGTCCACGAACTTTTTAAGGACTCGATCGCGCTGATAGACATATCAGAATCGAGTACAGACTCAGATGTAGAAATAATAGATACAGAATAATAAAAAAAAAAAAATAAATAAACATAAACATTTTCGAAAATTTTGTTATTTTTAACAAACTATGGTTACTTGGGATGATATAATTGGAAAAGCTAGAATACACGCACAAGAATTAACTAAATCTTGTAAGTGCCTCTCGCAAAACAGAGAAACATCCCAAGACACAGTAACCAAACACACGAAAATAATAACCGAGAAGCTCCAAGCTATTAGGGCAGTATTAACTGAGCACTATAGCAAACTAAAGGAAGGGCAAAAAACAGCCGCAAATGCGTTCTACAGTGATTGCAAACAAAAAGCAATAGCTGTGCTAAACAGACACAATATTGAATTTAAACAAACAACTGATTTGGAAACTTCAATAGTGCTGGAAGAAGAAACGCAACTAATGGCCGATGATGAAAGAGGTCAAGAAAAACCACCAGTGAGCTCTGATCAGTCAATTATAAGTCATAATAAACCAGCAATTCCAAAAGGAAGCAACAAAATGACTCAAACAGTGGTAGAATTCATAAACACAGCCACAAGGCTGCTACCATTCTTCGATGGTGACATTAAAAACCTACAAGGTTTCATTGGGGCACTTCGCGTACTTGATACCATAAAAGAAACGCATGAAGCAGTAGCCATCGAAATAATAAAATCAAAATTGAAAGGTCAAGCGGGTAATACGCTAAGCTCGGAAACAACGATTGACGAAGTTATACAAAAACTGTCAACAATCTTTAAGGGTGAATCAGTGGATCTTTTAACAGCAAAGATTAAAAATCTGCAGAGAAACCCTAATAACTGTGTTTCATACACAAAAGAGATTACTGAGTTGACCGACGCCCTAAAAGGCGCGTATATTTCGGATGGTCTTCCAAATGAACAGGCTATAAAATACACTACCAAAGTGGCAGTAAATGCTATGGTAAGTCATACCAAAAGTCAAAGAGTCCAGCTACTAATGGAATCGGGAAACTTTGATTCAGCCAAAGAAGCCATCACTAGATTTACCACTCTTTCAGTAGAGTCGGGCTCCACGGGAAGTTCCCAAAATAATACCATTTTTTATGCCCAGCATAATGACCGCGGTAGACGCCGCTACAATAATAATGGTAACTGGAGAAACAACTCGAATTGGAACAACAACAATTCGAGCTGGAGCAATAACGATGCCCACAGAGCCCAACGAGGCCGAAATAATTCACGCTACCGAAGAGGCGGCCGTGGAGGTGGACAACAAAATAATAATAGACAAAACACAAATAACCAACAAAATGGTTATAACAATACAAATGTCCGAATTACCCAAAGCGACCAGGGAAACGGACAAGCTCCTCCAAATGCTCAGAGTTAAAAAATAAAGTATACTCTATCAACCTAAGTCTTAATAATTTCGTATCATTTAAGAATGTTGAAACCAATAAGAAAATAACATTCTTAATTGACACCGGTGCAGATATTTCAATAATAAAAGAAAATTCTGATGTATTTCATGACATCAAAGTAAACAAAACTGTAGACATTCGAGGTATAGGAGAAGGAGTAATAAAATCCAAAGGCCTAGTCTCAATAGAATTGCAGACAAGTAAATATATTATTCCATACGAATTTCATCTGCTTCATGCAGATTTCGCAATCCCATGCGGTGGAATAATAGGATTAGATTTCATAAAAACTTTTAATTGCAAAATAGATTACAGCAATTCAGAAGATTGGTTTATACTTAGACCACAAACATTAAAGTACCCAATTTACGTTCCAATAACATTCAATTCTGGTAATAACTCAGCACTTCTACCAGCAAGATCCCAAGTGGTACGCAAAATAGAACTATCTTCAGCAGAAGGTAACATTTTAATTCCGAATCAGGAAATTAAACCGGGCGTTTATGTTGCAAACACTATTGCAACAGCCCAAAGTACTTATGTCCGATTCTTAAATACCACAGATAACTCCCAACTAGTAGGCTTTAACAATTTAAAATTTGAATCACTTTCGAACTACGATATAGTTCAAAATACCAAAGATTTAAGAAAAGAATCTGTAATTCATAAATTGAAGAAAAATTTCCCAACACTATTCAAAGACAAACTCGAAAAATTATGCACTGAGTATAGTGATGTGTTCGGACTTGACACCGAACCGATCACAACAAATAATTTTTATAAACAAAAATTAAGACTTAAGGATGATGAACCGGTATATGTGAAAAATTACCGGAGCCCGCATAGCCAAATAGACGAGATCCAGCGACAAGTTGGAAAGTTAATTGAACAGGGTATTGTTGAACCGTCTGTTTCGCCTTATAATAGCCCACTCTTACTAGTCCCAAAGAAAACACTTTCGGGATCTAAAGAAAAAAACTGGCGATTAGTAATTGACTATCGTCAAATAAACAAAAAATTGCTGTCAGACAAGTTTCCGCTCCCCAGAATTGATGATATTCTTGATCAATTGGGAAGAGCAAAATATTTTTCTTGCCTTGATTTAATGTCAGGTTTTCATCAAATAGAACTAGAAGAAAAATCAAGAGATATAACGTCTTTTTCAACGAGCAATGGCTCATATCGCTTCACGCGATTACCTTTCGGTCTAAAAATAGCACCTAATTCATTTCAAAGAATGATGACAATAGCATTCTCAGGGCTTGAGCCCAGCCAAGCTTTTCTCTATATGGATGATTTAATCGTTATTGGTTGTTCTGAACAACATATGATTAAAAATTTAGTAGATGTTTTTAAACTTTGCAGAAAAAACAATCTAAAACTGCATCCAGAAAAATGCTCATTTTTTATGCATGAGGTGACATTCCTAGGTCACAAATGCACAGACAAAGGAATCTTGCCAGACGACACAAAATTTGACGTCATCAAGAATTATCCAGTCCCACATGATGCAGATAGTGCTAGACGTTTCGTTGCATTTGCAATTATTATAGACGTTTCATAAAAAATTTCGCCGAATACTCCCGGCACATAACAAGATTATGTAAAAAGAATGTTCCCTTCGAATGGACAGCAGAATGCGAAAATGCATTCCAATACTTAAAAGAAAAGCTCGTTCAACCTAATCTATTGCAGTACCCAGATTTCAGCAAAGAATTTTGCATAATCACGGATGCAAGCAAACAAGCATGTGGAGCAGTTTTAACACAAAACTATAATGGACTCCAGCTTCCAGTTTCATATGCATCAAGAGCGTTCACTAAAGGTGAAAGCAACAAGAGTACTACAGAACAAGAGCTAGCAGCAATACATTGGGCAATAACACATTTTCGACCATATATATATGGAAAACACTTCACAGTGCGAACAGACCATAGACCATTAACATATTTATTCTCCATGGTCAACCCGAGTTCAAAACTAACACGCATGCGGCTAGAATTGGAAGAGTACGACTTTACAGTAGAGTATTTGCGAGGTAAAGACAATTTTGTGGCAGACGCCTTATCGCGGATAACTATATCCGAATTAAAAGATATGAGTATAAAAGTCCTGAAAGTCACTACCAGGCAACAAAGTAGACAGAAAAACTGCGCAGTTAATAAAGAAGACCTTTTGCCAAGGCAAAAACTTCAAAATGCTTCTAGGCCCAACGTATACGAAGTCATCAATAATGACGAGGTACGAAAAGTAGTGACCTTGCGAATAACAGAATCTAAATGTTCACTGAAACATGGAAAGAAAGTTATGGCAAGAATTGAAGTTAGCGATTTGTATACCAATGGAATTCTCGACTTAGGTCAGTTCTTCCAAAGGCTTGAAATGCAAGCCGGTATACTTGAAATCAGCCAACTAAAACTGGCACCGAGCGAAAAGATCTTTGAAATTATTTCAATAGATTCTTTTAAAAATATGGGCAATACTATATTGAAAACATTAAGAGTAGCGCTACTCCAGCCGGTGACCCTAATAGAAAATGAAAAAGAAAAAGAAGCAATACTGTCTACATATCATGATGATCCAATTCAAGGAGGTCATACTGGCATTACCAGAACGCTGGCAAAAATCAAAAGACACTACTATTGGAAAAATATGGGACGCCATATCAAAGAGTACATAAGGAGATGTCATAAATGCCAGGTGTCAAAAACGACGACACATACGAAGACTCCCATGATAATAACAGAAACACCAGCGAAGGCTTTTGATAAGGTTATAGTGGACACAATAGGTCCACTACCAAAATCAGATAATGAAAATGAGTATATTGTCACATTGATATGCGATCTGACAAAATACCTAATAGCCATTCCAGTTGCATCTAAGAGTGCAAGTAATGTAGCTAAAGCTATATTCGAAAATTGTATACTACAGTACGGTCCAATGAAAACACTCATTACGGACATGGGAACTGAGTATAAAAACCAAATTATAACAGATATATGCAAGTACATGAAGATTAAAAATCTGACATCTACAGCATACCACCACCAGACCTTAGGGACAATAGAACGAAGTCATAGAACATTCAATGAATATATTCGTTCATACATATCAGCAGATAAGTCCGATTGGGATGCTTGGATACAATATTTCACTTATTGTTACAACACAACACCCTCGGCAGTGCATGAATATTGTCCATACGAACTAGTATTTGGAAGACTACCAAATCAGTTCATAGATTTTAACAAAATCGATAGAATAGATCCAATATACAATTTAGACGACTACTCTAAGGAAATAAAGTTTAGAATAGAAATAGCATATAAAAGAGCTAGGATAATGTTAGAAAACCATAAGTTAAGTAATAAAAAATACTACGACAAACATATTGCCGATTTCAATTTAAACATAGGAGATAAAGTTTTATTAAGAAAAGAAATAGGTCATAAACTAGATGCTAAATATATAGGGCCTTATAAGGTAGTGAGTATAGAAGAAAATGACAATATATTAATAGCAGATAATAAGAATAAATACCAAAAGGTTCATAAAAACAGACTAAAACCATTTTCGGAATGATCAACCGAAAAAAAATAATAATTATCATGATACTTAAGTAATTTTTACAAAAAAAAAAAACAAAAATCTTTATGGATTCATCTATTATTGAAAACAAATTCACGCAATTTCGAAAAACAAGAGAAAGAAAATTTGCCTAAAGAGACACAAACAAAAAAAAAAAAAAACTTTCCTAAGATACACCTTTACTTTACCTTTTATTTTACCTTTCTATATAAATAATCATTACAATAACTACATAATATTACGTTATTCTCTAAAAAGGGGAGGTGTAGTATGTTCATACAACTAATAACTCAACACAATGAGCTCAACTTGTAACACTTTGTTGCAAGTATAAACAATTAAAACATATACGCATTAAAATATAATTGTGCACTTGAATATGTTCATATGTATACATTGAAGTATTCACATAAACATATTCAAGTAAACATACAATTAAGCATGAACATATATGTATGTACATTTGTATATGCACATACATATATTCACATAAGCACTGTATGCACAAGCGTAACATGAGCTAGAGCCAGGCCAGCGTGTGACCGCTGACCAAGCACTTTGATGCATGCGCTCCAACAGTATGTATGTATGTATGTACTGACACTCTCCCTCTCTTTTGTAGCTGTCGCATAAATCGCAGCATAAGAATATATATGTAAAATTAGCCTAAGCAAAAGAATAATTTGGAATAAAGAATTCAATTAAAAACTCCAGTCAACCGACACAGACGTGTCTCTGATTATTATTTTTCAACCCAACAGAACCCGGTCGAAGGAGTTTTTACAAGGCAGTTAGTGTAGAATATGGATAAAGCAGAAACAAAAAAGCTCCAAAAATATTTACCTTTCCTTGATTTCCTGATACAATCAGGTGAAACAAATCACAAATACAAGGAAATAAGGTATTGGATAGCCCACAACTACAAATTTCGAAAAAACATTGTAGATCTCATGGAAAAATCCATAAAAGTAGCTTATAGTAGATTATAAGCTAAGACTCCTTTAAGAAAAGACGTGCCCGGATGGGTCCACGAACTTTTCAAGGACTCAATTGCGCTGATAAACATATCAGAATCGAGTGTAGAACCAATAGATTTAACAGACTCAGATATAGAAATAATAGACATAGAATAGTAAAACCTTACACATTTTCAAAATCTTTTTCTTAAATTAACAACAGGTCTAAACGACAAATTCTTTTTTGTTTAGTAAAATGGGTTCTCAAGAATCCAAAATAGAAATAGAAATTAATCTTAACAAACTATGGTTACTTGGGATGATATAATAGAAAAAGCTAGAATACACGCACAAGAATTAACTAAATCTTGTAAGTGTCTCTCGCAGAATAGAGAAACATCCCAAGACACAGTAACCAAACACACGAAGATAATAACCGAGAATCTTCAAGCTATTAGAGCGGTATTAACTGAACACTATAGCAAACTAAAGACATGGCAAAAAACAGCCGCAAATGCGTTCTACAGTGATTGCAAACAAAAAGCAATAACTGTGCTAAACAGACACAATATTGAATTTAAACAAACATCTGATTTGGAAACTTCAATAGTACTGGAAGAAAAAACGCAACTAATGGCTGATGAAGAAATAAGTCAAGAAGAACCATCAGTGATAAGTCTTAACAAACCAACAATTCTCAACGAAAACAACAAAATGGCACAAACGAGGGTAGAATTTATAAATACGGCCACCAAGCTGATACCATACTTCGATGGTGATAGTAAAAGTCTACCAGGTTTCATTGGAGCGCTTCGCGTTCTTGACACCATAAAAGAACCGCACGAAGCGGTAGCCATCCAACTCATAAAATCAAAATTAAAAGGTCAAGCGGCTAATAGCCTAAGAAAAAACGATTGATGAAGTTATACAAAGACTATCAACAATCTTCAAGGGTGAATCAGTGGATCTTTTAACAGCAAAAATTAAAAATCTGCAAAGAAACCCCAATAACTGTGTTTCATACACAAAGGAGATTACTGAGTTGACCGACACCCTTAAAGGCGCATATATTTCGGATGGTCTTCCAACTGAACAAGCAATAAAATACACCACCAAAGTGGCAGTAAATGCTATGGTAAGCCATACCAAAAGTCAAAGAGTCCAGCTATTAATGGAATCAGGAAACTTTGATTCGGCTAAAGAAGCCATTGCTAGATTCACCACTCTTTTAGTAGAGACGGGCTCCACAGAAAGTTTCCAAAATAATACCATTTTTTATGCCCAGCATAATGACCGCGGCAGACGCCGCTATAACAATAATGGTAACTGGAGAAACAACTCGAATTGGAACAATAACAACTCGAATTGGAGCAATAATGATGCCCACAGAGCCCAATGAGGCCGAAATTATTCACGCTACCAAAGAGGCGGCCGTGGAGGTGGACACAATAATAATAGACAAAATACAAATAACCAACAGAATGGTTACAACAACACAAATGTCCGAATTACCCAAAGCGACCAGGGAAACGGACAAGATCCTCCAAATGCTCAAAATTAAACAATAAAGTCTATTCCATTAACCTAAGTCTTAATAATTTCGTATCATTTAAGAATGTTAAAACAAATAAGAAAATAACATTCTTAATTGATACCGGTGCAGACATTTCAATAATAAAAGAAAATTCTGATGTATTTCACGACATCCAAGTAAACAAAACTGTAGACATTCGAGGCATAGGAGAAGGAGTAATAAACTTCAAAGGCCTAGTGTCAATAGAATTGCAGACAGATAAATATATTATTCCATACGAATTTCATCTGCTTCATTCAGATTTCGCAATCCCATGCGATGGAATATTAGGATTAGATTTCATAAAAACTTTTAATTGCAAATTAGATTACAGCAATTCAGAAGATTGGTTTATACTTAGACCATGAAAATTAACGTACCCAATTTATGTTCCAATAACACTCAATTCTGGTAATAACTCAACACTTCTACCAGTAAGATCCCAAGTGGTACGCAAAATAGAACTATCTTCAGCAGAAGATAACATTTTAATTCCGAAACAGGAAATTAAACCGGGCGTTTATGTTGCAAACACTATTGCAACAGCCCAAAGTACTTTTGTCCGATTCTTAAATACCACAGATAAATGCCAAATAGTAGGCGTTAACAATATAAAATTTGAATCACTTTCGAACTACGATATAGTTCAAAACACCAAAGATATAAGAAAAGAATCTGTAATTCATAAATTGAAGAAAAATTTCCCAATACTATTCAAAGACAAACTCGAAAAGTTATGCACTGAGTATAGTGATGTGTTCGGACTTGACACCGAACCGATCACAACAAATAATTTTTATAAACAAAAATTAAGACTTAAGGATGATGAACCGGTATATGTGAAAAATTACCGGAGTCCGCATAGCCAACTAAACGAGATCCAGCGACAAGTTGGAAAGTTATTCGAACAGGGTATTGTTGAACCATCTGTTTCGCCTAATAATAGCCCACTCTTGCTAGTCCCAAAGAAAACACTTTCGGGATCTAAAGAAAAAAACTGGCGATTAGTAATTGACTATCGTCAAATAAACAAAAAATTGCTGTCAGATAAGTTTCCGCTCCCCAGAATTGATGATATTCTTGATCAATTGGGAAGAGCAAAATATTTTTCTTGCCTTGACTTAATGTCAGGTTTTCATCAAATTGAACTAGAAGAAAAATCAAGAGATATAACGTCTTTTTCAACGAGCAATGGCTCATATCGTTTTACACGATTACCTTTCGGTCTAAAAATAGCACCTAATTCATTTCAGAGAATGATGACAATAGCATTCTCGGGGCTTGAGCCAAGTCAAGCTTTCCTCTATATGGATGATTTAATCGTTATTGGTTGTTCTGAACAACATATGATTAAAAATTTAGTAGATGTTTTTAAACTCTGCAGAAAAAATAATCTAAAACTGCATCCAGAAATATGCTCATTCTTTATGCATGAGGTGACATTCCTAGGTCACAAATGCACAGATGAAGGAAACTTGCCGGACAACACAAAATTTGACATCATCAAGAATTATCCAGTCCCACATGATGCAGATAGTGCTAGACGTTTCGTTGCATTTTGCAATTACTATAGACGTTTCATAAAAAATTTCGCCGAATATTCCATGCACATAACAAGATTATGTAAAAAGAATGTTCCATTCGAATGGACAGCAGAATGCGAAAATGCATTCCAATACTTAAAAGAAAAGCTCGTTCAACCTAATCTATTGCAGTACCCGGATTTTAGCAAAGAATTTTGCATAATCACAGATGCAAGCAAACAAGCATGTGGAGCAGTTTTAACACAAAACAATAATGGACTCCAGCTTCCATTTTCATATGCATCAAGAGCATTCACTAAAGGTGAAAGCAACAAGAGTACTACAGAACAAGAGCTAGCAGCAATACACTGGGCAATAACATATTTTCGACCATATATATATGGAAAACATTTCACAGTGCGAACAGACCATAGACCATTAACATATTTGTTCTCCATGGTCAACCCGAGTTCAAAACTGACACGCATGCGGCTAGAATTGGAAGAGTACGACTTTACAGTAGAGTATTTGAGAGGTAAAGATAACTTTGTGGCAGACTCCCTATCAAGGATAACAATATCCGATCTAATTGACATGAACAAAAGAATCCTGAAAGTCACTACCAGGTAGCAAAGTAGACAAAACAATTTCTGCGCAGAAAATAAACAAGAACTATTGCCAAGGCAAAATCTTGAAAAAGCTTCCGAGCCCAACGTATATGACGTTATTGCAAATGACGAAGTACGAAAAGTAGTGACCTTGCGAATAACTGATTCCTCGACCACATTCAAACATGGCAAGAAAGTTATAGCAAGAATTGATATTTGCGATATGTATACCAATTCTCGACTTAGTTCAGTTTTTTCAAAGGCTCGAAAAAGACGCCGGTATACTTAGTATCACCAAAGTCAAAGTGGCACCGAGCGAAAAGATCATTGAAACTATTTCAATAGAATCTTTCAAAAATATGGGCAATCAAATTTTACAATTTTTAAGAGTAGCGCTACTCACGCCGGTGACCCTCATCCAAAACGATGAAGAAAAAGAAGCTATATTGTCTACATTCCATGAAGATCCAATTCAAGGAGGTCATACAGGCATAAATAAAACAATTGCAAAAATAAAGAGACGATATTATTGGAAAAACATGACTAAATATGTAAAAAAGTACATTAATAAATGTCCAAAATGCCTGACGAAACGACGAAACATACAAGATCACCTATGATTATAACCGAAACTCCACAATATGCTTTTGACAGAGTGATAGTGGACACAATTGGTCCACTATCACGTTCGGAAAATGGGAATGAATACGCAATCACATTAATATGTGACCTGACAAAGTATTTAGTAGCAATTCCTGTGGCAAACAAAAGTGCAACAACTGTGGCAAAAGCCATAGTCGAATCTTTTATTCTGAAGTACGGTCCAATGAAGACGTTCATTACGGACATGGGAACAGAATATAAAAATTCCATTATAAATGACTTGTGCAAGTATTTAAAAATAGACAATATAACGTCTACAGCACACCACCACCAGACATTAGGTACCGTTGAAAGAAGTCATAGGACCTTCAACGAGTACATTCGTTCATATATTTCAGTAGATAAAACTGATTGGGACATATGATTACATATGTTCGGTCATTACACCGAAATACTTCAATAAGTCGGAAACATAATCCGATTTGACTAAACTAAAATGATGATTCTTATAGTAAACTGTAATTAAATTAAATAATTGGATCATTTCAGGCATCCAAAAACCAAATTAGGGATAATATGTTTTGTTTTGTTGAATCTTAATTGTAAGGTGCATATATATAAACTTATAGATATTCAAAAATGAAAATGTCAATTGGAATTTGGAAGTCTCCAACTTAAATTAATGTATTAATTATAAACAACTGTAGGCTCGCTCACACAGTCAAGGGCGATTCTTAATATCGTTTTAATTTTTCAACAATTATTGGCAATTTTCTTTAATATTTTGTTTTAGTTTTACGGTACTTGAGAGATTTTATTTGCTGATCATTTGATACTGAACTCACTTTCTTTTTGCATACAAACAGGGAAATACCAGAACGATCATGATTTATGGTGCTGAATTTAGGACTTACCCATCCGTCCGGTCCGTCGAAGGCCTTCGTCGTCCGCTGGATGATGCTTAGGAATAAAATAATAAAATAAAATGTTAGGTTAAATCAAGCGACTGGCATTCCTATGCAACAAATTCGGTCTAAGAGACTCTCAATCCGCAACGAAGAAACTTTCTCTGCCCGTATCTGATTCGGGCGGCTATTCCAAGCTAGTTGACTTTGTCGAAATGTCTCTGTGCCGTTCACGGTATGCAGCTTTTGAGCCCACGGTGTCTCAAAAATTATCCCTGGCAAATTCTCGGAATTCAAATATGAAATTCCTTGCTTAGGCTTTTAGCATTCCATTTGATTGCGGCTAAATTTCCAAAAGAACTTATTAGAAACTTCCAAATACTTAAATCTCTACAAAAAATAACTTACGATAATAAGATTCACAAAACTCCACAATAATTCTTGTCCTATATGCTCCAGATTAGTATTTAATTAATAATTCGGCTTGATGGCCGAGAAAATTTCAGATTTAAAATTTTTATATTTTTTCTCTGGAGGAGCAGCGTGGTTTAGGCGTCTAGCCAGGGCGATCGCGCATGATGCCACTTCGCTAGGGTTGCACTAGTAGAAGTATCGAACTTCTAAGCTCAGCTAATTATTTTTATCGACACAATTACCCACCACTTACTGAAATACAAACTAACGCCTTAAAATTTAAAAATAAAACTAACGGCAGACACTGGGCACTACAAGCGTCTACAACACGACTAGACTTCACCTACGCCGTCAAAACGACCATTCGCGTTATTCAGCAAAAATTGGAAACCTTACGACAGGGGGAACAGTCGCTATCTCAGTATTCTGTCGAGGTGGAAAAAACATTGACCCTCCTCACTAATTAAACGATAATGACACACGTTATTAGCGCACGAAGCCGAAGTAAACCATGATTACGCAGCTTTCGCTGCAAGCTTTGCGCGGGCTACCGAGGAAAAAGCTCAGGGCCCCTTTGAACAAAAGAACCAAAATTTTCGAAACAATGCTAATCAGAATAAGGGCTCGGAAAACAGCCAAGGGGCATATAAGCAGACTCCCCATTATACTAGGGTTCAGGAATAACCAAATAATAAAGGGAAGCTACCACAAAATCCTGGGGCTCAGGCGTTCTCAACACCAGAACCTATGGAGGTTGACTCCTCTTCAAAGTTTAGGCAACCAACCAGATATTCGGGAAACAAGTCCACAAAATCTGGGTACGGGTCGAAAAAGAATCAACAGGTTCATTTCAAGTCTCAAGATTCCCCCATTATATTCGACCAATGGCGGTACTAAAATTTATCACCCCCGCAGAAAAACCATTTAGTGTCAGATCCATACATGGGACAAAGGTAGCGGAAAAGTATTTTCGGATATATTTTCGGTCTTAAAGCACGGTTTTTTTTTTTAAATATCCCAGAAGATTTCGACGGCATAATTGGTTTTGACCTCTTAAAAAAGGTCGGAGCAACTATCGACCTATTAAACAACCTCATAATTACCAAAAATGGATCTGAGTTCATTAATTTTACTCGTTGTTCACAAGTAAATTTTATTTATGTCGACGATGCAGACGTCCCGGCTGCTGTACTTAAGTCTTTCAACAAGATGATGGACGAAAGAGTAGGAGCGTTCGCAGACCCTGACGAGGCTCTGCCATATAACATAAACAGTGTAGCA
Organism: Drosophila willistoni; assembly: GCF_018902025.1. Taxonomy (NCBI): domain Eukaryota; kingdom Metazoa; phylum Arthropoda; class Insecta; order Diptera; family Drosophilidae; genus Drosophila; species Drosophila willistoni. The sequence continues at coordinate 186,872 of NW_025814491.1, read as the reverse complement.
ACTTGTAGTGTATTCACATAGTCGCCTATCATTCATACTTAAAGTATAGCTCAACTTGTAACACTTGGTTGCAAGCATAAACAATCTTCAATTGTTTGTATATATGTATGTGCAGGCATGCACATGCATACATACTGATTATGCATATGCGTAATATGAGCTAAGAGAGCGTGTGACCGCTGAGTCAGCACTTTGGCCGCCCAGACTGTGAGCGTCCAACTATGTGAGTACACCCTCCCCCCCCCCCCATTCCGTTTGTAGCTGCCGTCCAACGGCAGCATAAGAACAGATATAGGCTAAGAACTCTTTAACGAAATAAAGTAAAATCATTATCAAAACTCACAGCTAAGGGCACAGACGTGCCGCTGTCTTTATTTAAACTTTATAATATTTACTCAAACTCGGAACCCGGTCATTACATGGCGACCGTGACAGGACCTAAACAGGACCTGTGTAAAAATTTAAAAAAAAAAAAAGAAATATTAATTAAATAAAAAAAAAAAAAATATATACGGCGAAATATCAGCAACAGCAGCAGCCAATTAAGGCCACAGTGTCGGAGAAGGCAAATATGCCCACATGAGTGACACTGGATTTGGAAATTCTGCACCTGTCGTGCAAGGGGACGCGCCAACACTCGAGGAAGCACTCGAGGCGTGTCCAGGCGATGGACCCCGTCCTCTTACCATAGAGCAATATAAGGCGAGGACTGCAAGGAAACAGGAAAAACCAAAACATAAACGAAGCGGCCGGAGGATAAAGCTACTACAACAGAGACGTTTAATGAAGGACATGGTGGAGGCCACCAAAGAAAAAGAAGACCGACAGCGCTACATAGAGCGCCTGCAACAAATAAATAACGAGCTTCGCCAAGGTGCGAAACAACGGCAAACGGGCTGCATAATTGCAGTAGCCCCAATTTGCCCTTAATTTTAATTATTTATAACAAATCTATGCGGGAAACCGCTGTTTACAAATTACTAAAAAAAAAAATAATAGGCTTGTACTAACACATGTGGTAGACATAGATTTAATCAAAATTGTAAAACTTATGTAAGTCTACCACATGCCCTTAACTCTTTTCCTTTTCTCTGGATCACTGCATTACACAGTTGATGCACTAAAAAAAAATCATCTCTGGCTCACTGTTTAAACAGTTGAGATTTCCAAAATTAAAAAAAAATATTAATAAAAAAAAATTACTAAATATCAATACTTATATTTGCATAAAATTGAAAAAGAAATACAAAAAGAGAGCTTACAATTTTTTTTTTTCTCAAAGTTCAAATTCAAATTTTCCCATGAAACTCTCATTAAATGTATGGAGTCGAACTCCATATCAAAGCTAGATAGTACAGAAGAAAGTATTAGAAAATTAGTTAGCATGTTGGACCATGAGTCCAAGGTAGCGGATTCAACCGCTAATGTTATAAATACTGTCGAAACATCTTCAATCGACTTAAAATTTATAACAATTTTATTAGTAATAATCGTCGTTTTGCTATTAGCAAACTCCCTGACGAAACTTTATAAATTGCACAATAGATGCATCAAAAAGAAATACCAAAGTAGGGCCATAGACTTAGACAAGATCTAAAAAATATGGAATGGAATAATTTAGTAAAAACTCTAAATAATTCCAGAGACAAATTTAACAGATCATATAATTGTATCAATAAAGATACAGTTATTAGAATAGAAACTCTAAAATTACACATAAATAACCTTATTCAACAATATAATAATATTGTTTTAAAAATTCAATTGGTCGACGACCAGCTTACTCCTGCTCATAAAACACAGTGCTACAATTTAATACAATCTTTAAATGAAAGGTTGACAAAAATAAGCGCGAGAAGAAGTCTGGAAATACAAATACCAGAAGAACCATTAGCTTTAGCCGAGTTCGATGCAAATCAACTAAGCGAGCTAAATGAGTCAAAGCCAACAGTCGACATCGAACAAGATAGTGACATTGAATCATTGTTCGAAGAAATAATCCCTACTAAAATGGCACTAACAGTTGTAGATTTTTTGAAGCTGGCCTCAAGTCTAATATCAGACTATGACGGTAAGCCAGAAAATTTGCAAAGTTTCCTAGATTCTTTGAATCTAGTAAACACACTAAAAGGCGACCATGAGCAAACAGCCATAAGCCTGATCAAAACAAAATTAAAAGGCCACGCCAGAAATTTGATAACCACTGAACAGACAATAGGTGAGATCATTACTCACTTGTCTACAACAGTGAAGGGAGAGTCGGTAGAAGTGGTATCAGCTAAGCTTCTCAATCTCCAGCAAAGAAACAAAACTGCTACTCAATACACCCAAGAGGTGGAAAAGTTAGCAAAGGACCTTGAAGGTGCCTACATCAGCGATGGTGTGACCCCAACTCTTGCTACCAAGTATAGCACAGTAACAGCAGTAAAGGCAATGACGAAAAATTGCACAATAGAAAGGGTTAAGAACATCATGATGGGAGGTATTTTCACAAATATGGATGATGCTGTATCCAAATTTGTAAACACTTGTACTGAGATAACAGGACAAAGCAATTCAGTCCTATATTATCGACGAGGTACAAGTTACAACAATAGAGGAGGCCGAGGTTATAATCGCGGAAGAAATTATAACTATAATAATAACAGCAACAACAATAACAACTTCCATAATAATAATAACCGTGGTGGAAGACGAGGCCAGAATAGAGGAAGAGGCCGAGGAAACTTCAACCGAGGTTATAATACCGGTAATGTCAGATTATTACAGAATACATCGGAAAACCAACAGAACCCTTTAGGCAACACACAATAAATCCAAAAATTTACACTATCAACCTTAGTCTTAACATATTTGTTTGCTTCACAAATCACGAATCAAACACAAATTTAACATTTTTAGTAGATACAGGAGCAGATATATCACTCCTAAAAATAAATTCAGATAATTACAATATCAAAGACAATAAAATTATAGACATTGAAGGCATAGGCCAAGGAATAATTCAATCCAAAGGAATCACAGCAATAGAAATTCAAACAGCCAAATACATAATTCCACATGAATTCCATTTAGTAGATCCCGATTTCGCAATACCATGCGATGGAATAATCGGCATTGACTTCATAAAAAAATTCAATGGCCAGTTAGACTTCAACCCAACCGAAGATTGGTTAATAATTAGACCAAACAACCTAAATTATCCGATTTATGTTCCGATTACATATAGTTCAGGCAATAATGCACTACTTTTACCAGCTAGATCCCAAGTGGTCCGAAAAATAGAAATAAACACAGAAGAAGAGTGCATATTGATACCAAATCAAGAAATTCACAATGGAATTTATGTCGCTAATACAATAGCAACGTCCAAACATGTTTACGTCCGTCTGTTAAATACAACTAATTCTGACCAATTGGTCAATGTAGGAAAACTAAAATATGAAACACTTTCAAATTACGAAATTGACCGAACAAACCCAGACATCAGATGTGAAACAGTTTTGAATAGCTTAAAGAAAAATTTCCCCCCTCAATTCAAAGAACAGTTAACAAAATTATGTACCAAATATAGCGATGTATTCGGACTAGAAACCGAATCGATATCAACAAACAATTTCTATACGCAAACATTAAGACTAAGGGATGATGAACCTATTTATATTAAGAACTATAGAAGTCCGCATAGCCAAATAGAAGAAATCCAAAAACAAGTAGGAAAATTAATAAATGATAAAATCGTAGAACCATCTGTATCCGAATACAATAGCCCACTCTTATTAGTCCCAAAGAAATCTAACTCAGAAGAAAAGAAATGGCGATTAGTAATTGACTATCGTCAAATAAACAAAAAATTATTGTCCGATAAATTTCCGCTTCCCAGAATTGATGACATTCTAGACCAATTGGGTCGAGCTAAATACTTCTCCTGCCTCGACCTAATGTCCGGTTTTCACCAAATTGAACTAGAAGAAAGTTCAAGAAACGTAACATCTTTTTCAACAAGCAATGGCTCATATCGCTTCACGCGATTGCCATTTGGACTTAAAATAGCACCGAACTCTTTCCAGAGAATGATGACAATAGCATTTTTAGGATTGGAACCTTCGCAGGCATTCCTTTATATGGATGACTTAATGGTGATAGGATGTTCCGAAAAACATATGATTAAAAACTTAACTGATGTTTTTAACGTATGTAGGAGATACAACCTAAAGTTGCATCCAGAAAAATGCTCATTTTTTATGCATGAAGTGACATTCCTAGGTCACAAATGCACTGATAAAGGAGTCCTGCCCGATGACAAAAAATACGATGTCATAAAAAACTATCCGGTTCCGCATGATGCAGATAGCGCGAGGCGATTCGTAGCATTTTGTAATTACTACCGTCGTTTCATAGAAAACTTCGCCGACCATTCACGACACATAACTAGATTATGCAAAAAGAATGTCCCTTTTGAATGGACGAGCGAATGCCAAAACGCATTTATGCATCTTAAAGAAAAGCTTATGCATCCAACACTACTTCAATATCCCGATTTTAGCAAAGAATTTTGTATAATAACTGATTCTAGTAAACAAGCTTGTGGAGCGGTTCTAACTCAGAACCATAGTGGACTTCAACTCCCAATAGCTTATGCATCACGTTCATTTACAAAAGGCGAAAGCAATAAAAGTACAACAGAACAAGAGTTAGCAATTCATTGGGCAATAACACATTTTAGACCATATATTTATGGAAAACATTTTACAGTAAAAACAGATCACAGACCACTAACATATTTATTTTCAATGACAAATCCAAGTTCCAAATTAACACGCATGCGGCTGGAACTTGAAGAATATGATTTCACAGTAGAATACCTAAAGGGAAAAGATAATTTTGTTGCGGATGCACTTTCCCGCATAACAATAACCGATTTAAAAGACATTCAACATAAAGTCCTGAAAGTCACTACCAGGCGACAAAGTAGACAAGAGAGGAACTGTACAGTTAAAAACTCAGACCCCGTAGTCGTGGCGGACAAGCCGCTATCCAAAGTTCTCACTAAATTTGACCTAAGGCAGATAGCAACTTCACCAGATTGCGTCAAAGAAATAAGGCCCTTCACGGGAGAAGCTGCCCAGTATCCAACCTGGATCAGGCAAGCTGAAGCCATAGAGCTGAAGCCATAGTACGGGACTACGAGGTAGCAAGAGATAAGCTGATATATAGAGCCGTCGTCCTCCACCTGAGGTCGAAGATAGAAGACAGGTTCCTGCAAAAACAAGTCGAATTCCTAGGCTACATCGTATCGGGGTATGGCATTAAAGTCGATGACAAAAAAGTCAATGTAATCCTAAAGATACAGCCTCCAAGAAATCTAAAGGAGCTTAAGTCTTTCTTAGGTATGACCTCCTACTACAGGAAATTTATAAAAGATTACGCTAGATTTGCAAAACCGCTTACGAACCTGACGCGTGCGAGTGGTGCCCAAGTTAAATCCTCGCAATCAAAAAAAGTACTAATTACACTAGACGAGGAGGCAATGCAAGCTTTCTGCGATTTAAAAACGCTTCTCTCCTCATCAGAGGTGTTAGCCTTCCCTCACTTTTCGAAACCTTTCCATCTCACCACAGATGCGTCAAATGTCGCCCTCGGGGCCGTTCTATCACAGATTACCGCAAACAACGATAGGCCCATTACCTACCTCTCAAGGGCACTTAGTCGGACAGAAGAAAACTACGCCACAATCGAGAGAGAAATGTTAGCAATCGTCTGGGCGCTGGACAGCCTCAGGACCTATTTATAGGGGACTGCATCTTTAAAAATATACACTGACCACCAACCACTGATTTATGACATGGGGAATAGCAATTTCAACGCAAACTAAAGCGTTGGAAGTCTAGGATAGAGGAATACGACCATGAGTTAATCTATAAACCAGGGAAAGCGAATGTGGTAGCGGATGCGTTGTCAAGAATCTCGTACGATTCGCCTGAAAAAATACCAAATCAAATAAATTTGAATATCCTCGGCATTTTGGACAATGACACTGACTCATTGGCAACGGTGCACAGCGCACTACAAGACGCCTCTAATCTTCTCCCACATGTCGAGGGTGCCCATCACCGTATTCAGGAATCAGATTGTCTTTGACCCCGCTCGTTCAGACTATGAATGCGTCTCACCGCATGCCGGCTTCACTTGGCACCTACTGCCCATCAGAACTTTTACCACATCAGGACACGGTCCTGAAGGCTTACCTTAGCCCATCCCTAATAAACGGAATTAAAATCCCGGATACGCATCTGCAACTTTTGCAAACCTCCAACCTACCTCCAATCATTCACAAGCTACAAACTTCGCATTACGCAAAGGCTGGTGACCGATTTGACTGATGACGACGCGATTTGCGGAGTCTTCACTGAGGAACACCAGAGGGCTCACAGAAATTCCAATGAAATAAGACTTCAGCTACTAGAGCGGGTCTATTTCCCAAAAATGGCGAGCAGAATCAGAAATATTGTGGCAGCCTGCAAAACATGCAAGCTGCATAAATACGACCGGCACCCCAATCAACCATTATTGGAACCTACCCCAATTCCAACATACCCGTGCGAAATTCTGCATATAGATATTATTTTTCAGCTGCATTGACAAATTTTCAAAGTTTGCCAAACTATTTCCCATAGAGTCAAAGTCAGCTCTCCACCTGCGCGAAAGATTGGCGGAGGTGCTGCACTGTTTCACTGCACCCAAAATTTTGGTAACGGACAACGAACGAGGGCTTCTTTGCCCCACAGTCCTCAATTACCTTAAACTACTGGACATAGTCGTATACCATACTCCCACCCAACGGAGCGAGGTCAATGGGCAAGTGGAACGATTTCACTCGACATTCCTCGAAATCTATAGATGCCTCAAGTCCGAGTTCTCAACCATCAAAGTATCCGAACTCGTACCCATGGCTGTCGATAGGTACAACAATTCAATTCACTCCGTCATCGGGAAAAAGCCAGTTGATATTTTCCTAGACAGAACGGCTAGGATAAATTATCAAGGCCTGACGGATTTTAGGCGTAATACTTTAGAGGATATAAGCGGCCTTATACAATCGAAACAGGAGGCAGTTATCCGCAGGCGGAATAAAGGAAAAGAGAAGCTGGTTGAATACAAACAAGGGTAAGAAATCTTTGTCAGGAACAACTTAAGGGGAAAGAGAAAAACCTATTCAATATTGAAGAAGTACAAGAGGATAGAAGGGCTACGGTAAAAACAAAGACGGGCAAGGTATTTCATAAGGCACATCTGAGATCTAGAACAAAATAATGAGTAGATAGAAAATCGCCCCGCCTCATCAACCCATTTCCATAAAGACGATAGTATACAAAAACGAAAATACAAATAAGAAAAGATGCAAGCAAAAATATACAACAACAAAAAACAATCAAAAATAGAGAAATATTTAAGATTTAAGAAAGCATGAGACAAAGCACTCTTCACGAACCAGGTGGTAACCAATACTTAGCCTTAAGAAAATTCATATTATAAGCATTACTAACTCTCTTCGTCTTCAAGGATGGCAATGGTGACGATGCAGCAGACAGCTACGCGGTTTTAGCTATAGAGAACAATTGTAACAGAACTAAGAATGTTTCAATAAACCATAATCAAACTGAAAAGACCTGCTTGTGTCTTTCTTTTGCAAACTCAAAATACTACATCTCGAATGATACAACATCGGACGTATTACACTAGAATACATGCGCAAGAATTAAATAAGTCTTGTAAGCACCTCTCGCAGAATAGAAAAACATCCCAAAGTACAATAGAAAACACTTGAAAATAATAATAGAGGCAGTGTTAATAGAACACTATAGTAAACTAACTACAGGACGAAAAACAGCCGCAAATGCATTCTATGATGACTGCAAACAAAAGGCAAAATCCGTATTAAAAAGATATAATATTGAATATAAACAAAAAATTGATTTGGAAATTTCAATATCACTGGAAGACAAAATCCAGGTAACGGCTGAAGAAGAAACGGATCAAGAAGAACCATCAGTGAGTTCAGATCAAACAAAAATAACTCTTAATAAACCAGCCATTTCGCCAAGAAACGCAAAAATGACTCAAACAGTTACTGATTTTTTAAAGATGGCCTCAAATAATCCACAGTTTGATGGCAGAAGAGAAAATCTGCAGAGCTTCATGGACGCATTGAATTTGATAAATTCACTAAAAGGCGACCATGAGGAAACAGCAATGTGCCTAATAAAAACAAAACTAAAAGGTCACACAAGAAATTTGATAACCTCTGAACAGACAATAGAAGAGATTATTAACTGTATTGCGTCAAATGTAAAAACGGAATCGGTAGCGTCAATAACGGAAAAAATAAAAAACCTACCCCAGAGAAACAAAACAGCAAGTCAGTATGCCCAAGAGATTGAAAAGCTTACTGAATCTCTGGAAGGTGCCTTTATACACGATGGCACATCTTTCAGTCGCTACAGAGGCAATAACAAAGAACTGCATAAACAACCAAGTACGTAACGTACTAAAAGCAGATATTTTCCGTGACATGAACAAACTGACAACAAAGTTCGTAGGCAGTAGTACAGCAGAAACAGGACAGGCGAACCCTGTCATGCACTACAGTCAATACAACAAAAATAGACAAAATATTTACCGAGGTAGAGGTAATTACCAAAATAACGGTTATAGGAATAATAATAATACCGGTGGATATCGTGGTAACTCACGATACAACAACCGAGGAAGAAATAATTCCAACCGTAACAGCTCGAACCGAGGGAATTCCAACCGAGGTAGCTCTAACAACGGAAATGGTAATGTACGACTTAATCAAAGAAATTCGGAAAACCAAAGATCCCTGCAGATATTCAGAAGAAACTGTAAATGTATACACATTCAATCTTAGCCTAAGTATTTTCATCAAAGTTAAAAACGAAAATACATACAACACATATACCTTCTTGTTAGATACAATAATAAAAGAAACAGATCCTTTTGAACATAAAGATACTTCAAACACAATTGAAATATCAGGAATTGGTGAAGGTTCAATTACTTCCAAAGGTCTAACCCTTATAGAACTAAGACAAAATGAATTCATTGTAGCATGTTCTAGAATAACAACATTACAATATATACAAATATATTGTATCAATTAGTAACAATATTTATGTGCGCAACATTCGAGTACATTTGCCTCTTAAGCAACATAACCACCCATGAGTGCATGGTTCTGGACAATTGCTGCGTCGGCAAATATAACACGCGCGGCCACTCAGGCCCAATATGCAATATGATACATCCTCACTCTCTCGCTGCGGCGACATTCATACATACATACTCTTATGTAAACATTATACATTTATACATTTATACATTCATACATTTATACATAAATATGTTTATACATAAGCATACCGCTCCTCTGGCTGCATTGCCAGCAACGCAGCTACGCGGTTTTAGCTATGGTCGACAATTGTTATAGAATTAAGAAGCATTCAATAAAGAAAACTCAAATGCAACAGACCTATGTGTGGTTCATTAAATATTGGACGTTTACTACTACATGGCGACCGTGACAGTGGTCACTAAACATCAAAAGGAGTGACCATTAGACTACAAAAAAAAAAATTCAGCTACACTGGAAAATGAACAAGGAAGGAAAATACAATCGCAGTAAGTAGAGTGATGGGAAAAAAATCTGGTGTGGTGAAAAAATTGAAAGCCAAAAAGGCTCAGATATTGAAGCTACTAAATAGCCCAGAGAAAATTAATTGGAATACCTCGGTGAAATTACACGCCGAGGTAGAGTTTATAAAAAACCAATTGACGAAAAATAAAACCACAACAACCAGAATCCCATACTCTACGATTCAAAACGTGGCAAAACCAAAAATAAAAATAAGTCCACAAACTGTGAAGGAATTACCAGAAATAAAAAAGGTCTGCCCAAACGACTGCGAGGGCCCATTATACTCAGCATACTGCGAGTATACATGCAGCCATTGCTACGGGACTCCAAAGGAAAAGCCAGTCCCCAAGGAAAGGAAGTGTCGCCCTAAAAAACAGGGTATCAACAAATCTGGTGCGATGACCGGCACCGGAACCGCCTGAGCTCAGAGACGCCGACATCAGCAGCTGAGACTACAAACGTGAAAAGCAGGCCGCTTTTTACGCCATCGATGGAGCATCAGCGTGCCAACCGGCGACGACCAGCTGATGCTACAGGCTAGCTGAAGACAATCGAAATTTTTAAATGAACAATTATGCGCTGCGTCGCACATTTTTTTTGAGTGTACTGCGATGCACATTTTTTTTATAGAATTAAAACAACCAATGTACAATTGTGCGGCATTAAAGCTGTCCAATTAGAGTGTGGCCTAAAAACCATACGAAAAAGTAGGCAGGAATATATGTAACAAAAAAAAAACAAAGAAAAGCCTTCAGCTCAAAACATTACTACATTATTATTCTATTATACTACACTTAAAACATTTAAAAACTAAAATATTAGAAACAAACAAAAAAAATTTAATTTAAATTTTTCAAAAAATTTGTTTGACCGGGGCTTCAGGTCAATCTTACTGATTTATTTGTAAGATTTTAAATCATAGGCAGCACAAAAGGTGAGCAGGTTGTCTGTATAGCTATTTCAAGAACCACCAAGTTCTATCATCAGCAGACTTCGCTAAAGAATCCACAATTGTAATGGCCATACCATATCTTCAACACTAAAACTAGTTGGGAATTACATTGCCAACTAAATGAAGCGAAAAAAGAACGGCAAAGCTTGCAACTGCAGATTCCACCTTTTTTGTGTGCATACCCATGGGCGCCAGCTGAATTAGTGTAAAGGGCTTCGCCTTAACCAACTAATCGTCGCGCCCAAATATTTTGTAATAGTATATTGTACTATATGCAAAAAAGAGGGTTTTTTACAGCAAGTGTGAAACGGCGGGCCTTCCGTTTTTGGTATTTGTCTAGATTTCGACCTTATTGAAGTTAATCAAAAAATTTGTTTGAGCGGGGCTTCAGGTCAATCTTACTGATTTATTTGTAAGATTTTAAATCATAGGCAGCACAAAGGGTGAGCAGGTTGTCAAATTTGACAAATTTTTTGATTAACTTCAATAAGGTCGAAATCTAGACAAATTAAAATTTTTCTTTAAATGGAATGTTTGATAACAAAATAAACAAGTTTGATGACATATTTGATGAACCCAATATGGGGTTAATAGATACCAAAACAGTGGACTCCACCGCAAATGTAATCAACAAAATAGAGTCATCAAATGTAGATTTAAAGCCAACAAATGCACTTTTATTAATAATTGTGGTAATAATGAGCGCATATGTGTTATACAAAGCATATAAATTACACAATAAATGTGTAACAAAGAGAGCCCTAAGCCATGCTAATGATCTTGATAAGATCTAAATAACATATGCATCAATTATTGTAACAGTGCATTTGAAACAAAAAAAAATTATAAAAAAAAAAGAAATCACTTTCCAAATTTAACAAATAAAAAAAAAATAAATAAAAAAAAAACAAATTTTTAAGCTGAATAAAATATACATATCAATTAATTAAGATGAGTAAAATAGATGATTATTTTAGGAAGATAGTAGATAGGCATCCCAGAATAGTTTCCCACTTAATTGAGGTTTTTAGAAACGAGCAAAGTAATTCTCCCCAACGCTCGATTTGTTTAATACAGATTAGGTTAGCTTACCTAGATATAACAGGAGAAGAATTCCCAGTAAGAGGTTGCACTTGGGTACAGATGAGTTTTATCCTCACAGTACCATATGTGTTGTTGTATGTTGTATGCCAAATGAGCATATGCCCACAGTATTGTAGAGTATACAATATAACAAGTGGTCATATGCTCAACATTAAAGTAAGAGTAACATACCAACACTTTGTTGCTATGTTTATGCAACCATTCATAATAATAATATGATCCGCCACTTATGCGGACTGGCCGCTGAGCGTGGGATCGCTAGCGTAAGCACTTTTGACTATGTACCCTCTGTACGTATATGCTAACACATACAAACATATATACTGCAACACACTCTCCCTCTCTGCCAGCGCCCTAAGCGGCAGAATGTATTCAATACATATAAGATGTATAGGCTAAAACTAGCATATGAATAAACTGTCCAGACAATTCTGGATGACGGCTCGAACAGAACAGTTGCGTTTTATTTTAACATAAACGGATTTAACAAAAACTTAATGCGCACATAACATGGCGACCGTGACATGTGAAAAAAAAAAAAGAAATAAATTAATTAACATTTCAACATAAACCAAAAAACACGAAAATAATTTGTGCAAATTGTGAAATGTATTTTCAATTGATTGCGAACCACTGTGCGCGCTATGATGAATGAAACAAAACAAAAAGAAAAATTAATCTAGATGCTGGAATTCATGTGATTTTTCTACTATCAACTCTTGGGTGCTGCTCCAAGGTGCACTCCCATAACACACATACGTTTCTCCAATTATTTACAAAAAAAAAGAAATTAATTGGAATTTAAAAACAATAATAAAAAAAAAATAATTTGAAACATTAATATAAAACCAATTAAATCAACAACAAGATACTGATGTCCACGGAACCCTCCTTCAAGACCGCTGTTCCTAACGAACAAAGGGATTTGCCGACGTTGCAAGAGGCTTTGCAGGCAAATCCATTCGATGGACCACGGCCACTAACAATAGAGGAGTACAGGGCCCGGCAACAGAAGAGAATCCCCAAGAAGACGAAACGAGGCGGTGAGGTGAGACGCCTGCTCACCCAGAAAAGACTGCAGCAGGATTTGCTAAAGGCCAGCACCAACGAAGAAGACTGACAACGCTGCATAGAGCGTATTGAGGACATCAAAATTGAACTGCGCCAAAGAGCGCAGAAACGCAAGCGGGCCGCAGTAATGCGCAAGCCCTAACTTGCCATAGACTTAAACTCTAATAAGCAAACTGAGGCACGAAAGTGCAGGTTGCGCCTACTAACCACTATTAGGCTTTCTACTAAAAACACACGATTGGACAATTAATTGTTTAAATAAAAAATGTCAGCCAATCGTGTGTAACTAACACAACAATAACTTTTCCATGTCTCTGGCGCTGAGAATAAAACTCAGCAGCGTTAAAAAAATAGTTTCAAGAAAAATAATTAAAAAAAAAAAAACAAAACTTTAAATGAAAAATAAAAAAAAAAAAATTTTTTTATATATATATATATTCTTGAGTTAGTATTTTTTTTTTCTTTTTTTTTATATGCACCCTAATGCGATTCCAAAAGACAGTAACATAGAAAAAGTTGACAATATGTTAGATCATGAATCTAAAGTAGCGGATTCAACCGCGAATGTCATAAATAATGTCGAAACTGTCTCGGTTGATTTGAAAATCATAACCTTAATGCTTGTAATAATTGTTATTCTTTTATTAACAAACGTTTTAACAAAACTATATAAGATGCACAATAAGTGCCTTAAGAAAAAATATTCCAGTAGGGCCGATAACCTAGATGTTGTTTAAGACGATAGACATAGTAGAAAAGTGTATAATAGAGAACCCAACTTTAGAATAAATTCTTTGATAATATTGAGTAAATATTACGAATTTATAAAAATTGGTGATTTCGAAGACGAAAATATAGATACTTTTAATTGTGCAGCAAGCGAGTACATTACCAGGTGTAATGGTAAAAACAGTAGAAGAAAACCATGACATACTTGGTTCTACAACAATAATTTTGGTACGATTGCACCGCTGAATGTTGTAGACAAAATATGGAGTGGAGTACGATAGCACGAAAGATTAATGATCATAAAGATAAATTTGAAAAATCTTTTAAATGTATTAACTCAGATAAAGTCATAAGACCGGAAACTTTGATAAACCATGCTCAAATACTGATAACACAGTATAATAACATATTATCAATAGTAAACAAAGTTAATGAGAAATTAGCAAAAGAGCATAGGCATCAGTGTGAAAAACTGATAAAATCATTGAAAATAAGATTGAACAATATTAGTACTAGACGAAATATTGTAATAGTAATTCCAGAAGATCAAAGTCAGCCAGCTGAATTTGACGAAAGCCAATTAGCGGATTTGGACGAGTCCAAACCAATTATTGATACTGAAAGTGATATCGATAGTGACATCGAAACACTTGAAGAAAGTACAATGGCTAACCAAGTGGAATTAGACAGGCAATATGTTAGACAGGTTTCCACTTCAGTTCCTGAATTTGATGGTAAAAAGTTATTATTAAACAGATTCCTAACTGCATTACGCATTGTGGAAAGAACTAAGGGAGACCAAGAGGATATAGCAGTTGAGGTTATAAAATCAAAAATAACCGGCACAATCCTCTATAAAGTAGAAAATGAAACCACTATTGCAGGGATAATAAATAAGCTCAAAGAAAATGTAAAAGGAGAATCTCCTGACGTTTTAAAGGCAAAACTAATGAACATAAAACAAAAAGGCAAAACTGCTTCCCAGTATGCAACCGAAATGGATAATTTGCGGAAGCAACTGGAGGCAGCCTTTATTGATAACGGATTAGACCCAATCAATGCGGAAAAATTCTCTACAAGCGAGTCTGTTTCTGCAATGATTAAAAATTGCGAGCACGAAAAGCTCAAAGTAATATTAGAAGCTGGAAACTTTGTAACTTTCAATGATGTAATGGGTAAATATATCCATTGCAGCACGGAAATGACTGGAAGTGCAAATACAGTATTATTTCAACGAGGCCGCAATAATAGAGGAGGTAGTAACCATTACCAAAGAGGTAGAGGCAATGGCCGCGGAAACTACAACTCCAACTATAACAATTACAATAACAGAAACAACAATAGAGGTGGTCGAGGTAATGGCCGAGGTAGAAATAATTACTACCGAGGTAACAGCCAAAACAGATACAATAGCAATACCGAAAACAGTTATGTCCGAGTAGCCCAAGATGCTTCGGGAAACTCGCAGACACCTCCAGATACTCGAAATTAAAAAGTAAAATATATACTGTAAACTTAAGTCTCAATAATTTTGTATCATTTACAAATGTTCAGACAAATAAAATCATTACATTCCTAATTGATACAGGTGCAGATATTTCAATTATAAAAGAAAATTCCGATGTCTTTCATGACATACAATTCAATAAAATCATAGACATTCGAGGCATAGGTGAAGGAGTAATTAACTCCAAAGGACTAGCCTCAATTGAATTACAAACAGGGAAATACATTATTCCATATAAATTTCATTTACTACATTCAGATTTTGCAATCCCTTGCGATGGAATAATAGGACTAGATTTTATAAAGACTTTTAATTGCCAATTAGATTATAATACTTCGGAGGATTGGTTTATAATCAGACCTTCAAACCTAACGTATCCCATTAATGTACCGATAACATTTAGTTCTGGTAATAATTCAACACTTCTGCCAGCGAGATCCCAAGTGATACGCAAAATAGATTTGTCTTCAGAAGAAGAAAGCATTTTCATCCCAAATCAAGAAATCAAGCATGGTGTTTATATTGCAAACACTATTGCCCAAACCAAAAATACTTTTGTCCGATTTTTAAATACGACAGATAAATGCCAACTAGTAGGCATTAATAAAATAAAATTCGAACCGCTCTCAAAATACGATGTGGTTCAAACTTCAAATAACAATAGAACAGAGTCTGTTATTAGTAAACTAAAGAAAAATTTTCCAATCATGTTCAAAAAGCAACTTATGGAAATATGCACCGAGTATAGTGATGTGTTCGGACTTGAAACCGAACCAATCACAACCAACAACTTTTATAAACAAAAATTGAGACTTAAGGACGAAGAGCCAGTATATGTAAAAAACTATCGATGTCCGCATAGCCAAACCGAAGAAATTAAAAAACAAGTAGAAAAGTTAATTGAACAAAATATTGTTGAACCATCGATTTCACCTTACAATAGCCCACTCTTATTGGTCCCAAAGAAATCTCTTCCGGACTCTAAAGAGAAAAAATGGCGATTAGTAATTGACTATCGCCAAATAAACAAAAAACTGCTATCAGATAAATTTCCACTCCCCAGAATTGACGATATTCTTGATCAACTGGGTAGAGCTAAATATTTTTCATGCCTTGACTTAATGTCAGGTTTCCACCAAATTGAACTTGAGGAAAGCTCAAGGAACATAACGTCTTTTTCAACAAACAATGGTTCATATCGCTTCACGAGATTACCATTTGGTTTAAAAATAGCACCTAATTCATTTCAGAGAATGATGACAATAGCATTCTCGGGTTTAGAGCCTTCACAAGCATTCCTTTATATGAATGATTTGATCGTTATTGGTTGTTCTGAACAACACATGCTTAAAAACCTAACAGACGTTTTTACACTTTGTAGAAAACACAAATTGAAATTACATCCAGAAAAATGTTCATTTTTCATGCATGAGGTGACATTTTTAGGTCACAGATGCACCGACAAAGGAATCTTACCAGATGATACAAAATTCGATGTTATTAATAACTATCCAGTCCCTACGGACGCAGACAGTGCTAGAAGATTCGTTGCATTTTGCAATTATTATAGACGTTTCATAAAAAACTTCGCCGAATACTCACGGCATATAACAAGATTATGCAAAAAGAATGTCCCATTCGAATGGACAGCGGAATGTGAAAAGGCATTCCAGTATTTAAAAACACAACTTGTTAAACCAACCTTGTTACAGTACCCAGATTTTAGCAAAGAATTTTGTATAATCACAGATGCAAGCAAGCACGCATGTGGAGCAGTTTTAACTCAAAACTATAATGGACTCCAACTCCCAGTTGCATATGCATCAAGAGCATTCACTAAAGGTGAAAGCAATAAAAGTACAACTGAACAAGAGCTAGCAGCAATACATTGGGCAATTACACATTTCAGACCATATATATATGGCAAACATTTCACAGTAAAAACTGATCATCGCCCCTTAACATATTTATTCTCGATGATAAACCCAAGTTCAAAATTAACTCGCATGCGACTCGAATTAGAAGAATACGATTTTACAGTAGAATATCTGAGAGGAAAAGATAATTTCGTGGCAGACGCTCTGTCCAGAATTACAATAACTGATTTAATTGATATGAATAAAAAAGTCCTGAAAGTCACTACCAGGCACCAAAGTAGACAACAAAATTTCTGCGCAGAAAACAAACAAGAACAATTGCCAAGGCAAAGTCTTGAAAAAGCTTCTAAGCCCAACGTATACGAAGTCATAACAAATGACGAGGTACGAAAAGTAGTGACCTTGCGAATGACAGATTCGAAATGTTTATTGAAACATGGAAAAAAAGTTATAGCGAGAATAAATGTTAGCGATTTATACTCCAATGGAATTTTAGACTTAGGTCAGTTTTTCCAAAGGCTTGAATGGCAAGCCGGTGTATATAATGTCAGCCAACTAAAAGTGGCACCGAGCGAAAAGATCTTTGAATCAATTTCGATAGATACTTTCAAACATATGGGCAACAAGAATTTAAAATCATTAAGAGTAGCGCTACTCAAGCCGGTGACCCAAATATACAATGAAAAAGAAAAAGAAGCTATATTGTCTACATTTCATGACGATCCAATTCAAGGAGGTCACACAGGCATAAATAAAACGATAACAAAAATAAAAAGACAATATTATTGGAAAAACATGACGAAACATGTAAAAGAGTACATTAATAAATGTCCAAAATGCCTGACGTCAAAAACGACGAAACACACGAGATCACCTATGATAATTACAGAAACTCCACAATATGCTTTCGACAGGGTGATAGTAGACACAATTGGTCCACTACCACGTTCGGAAAATGGGAATGAATACGCAATCACTTTAATATGTGATTTGACAAAGTATTTAGTAGCAATTCCTATTGCAAATAAAAGTGCAACAACTGTCGCAAAAGCCATATTCGAATCTTTTATTCTGAAGTACGGTCCAATGAAGACGTTCATTACGGACATGGGAACAGAATACAAAAATTCCATTATAACTGACTTGTGCAGATATCTAAAAATAGATAACATAACATCTACAGCACACCACCACCAGACATTAGGTACCGTTGAAAGAAGTCATAGGACATTCAACGAGTACATTCGTTCATATATTTCAGTAGATAAAACTGATTGGGACGTATGGTTACAGTATTTCGTGTATTGTTTTAACACAACACCATCTGTAGCTCATAATTATTGTCCATATGAACTAGTATTTGGAAGACAGAATAACTTACCAATACAATTTAATAGCGTAGATAAAATAGAACCTATATATAATATAGAAGATTATTCTAAGGAAGTTAAATTTAGACTAGAAAACGCGTATAAGAGAGCTCGAATACTTTTAGAAAAAAATAAAATTAAACAGAAAGAAATAAACGATAAGAAAGTATTAGATTTTAAACTAGAAATAGGAGACCAAGTTTATTTGAAAAACGAAACAGGTCACAAATTAGAATCTTCTTATATAGGACCATTTGAGGTCATTAATATAGAAAAGAATAACAATATAATTATAAGAAATAAGAAAAATAAGGAGCAAAAAGTTCATAAAGATAGACTAAAAAAGATAAATAAATAAAGAAAAAAAAAAGAGATAAGAATATATATATATACATATTGAAAAAAAAAATTTTTTTTAATTACAAAAAAAAAAAGAAAACATTTAAAAAAAAAAAAAAAAAATTAAAATTAAAAATATACAACATAGTATTTAAGAAAAACAAATAAATAACTACATAATATTACGTTATTCTTTTAAAAAGGGAGGTGTTGTATGTTGTATGCCAAATGAGCATATGCCCACAGTATTGTAGAGTATACAATATAACAAGTGGTCATATGCTCAACATTAAAGTAAGAGTAACATACCAACACTTTGTTGCTATGTTTATGCAACCATTCATAATAATAATATGATCCGCCACTTATGCGGACTGGCCGCTGAGCGTGGGATCGCTAGCGTAAGCACTTTTGACTATGTACCCTCTGTACGTATATGCTAACACATACAAACATATATACTGCAACACACTCTCCCTCTCTGCCAGCGCCCTAAGCGGCAGAATGTATTCAATACATATAAGATGTATAGGCTAAAACTAGCATATGAATAAACTGTCCAGACAATTCTTGATGACGGCTCGAACAGAACAGTTGCGTTTTATTTTAACATAAACGGATTTAACAAAAACTTAATGCGCACATAACAGTGTGCTGATACTCAAATGCCACAGGCACATTTCGCTTCTACCTGATGAATGAAGCCCAACAACAATAAGTTGTCACAAAATTACCGAGTTTAAATAGAAATTGAATAAGTATGAATGAAGTTGAAACTAAACATCTCCAAAAATATATTCCTTTTCTTGATTTCCTGATACAGAAGGGACCAGTAAATAAAAAGTACAAGGAAATAAAATTTTGGATACTTAAAAACTACAAATTTAAAAGAAATATTGTAGAACTTATGGAAAAATCCATAACAATAGCATATAGCAGATTATTACTAAGAAGACCTAAGAATAAGGATGTGCCTGCATGGGTACATAATATTTTTAAAGCAGACATAGACACTTTTAATGTAGAAGAATCAGATAAGGATGTCCAAGTAATAGAAATTTAAAAAAAAAAGAAAAATAAACTTTTAAGCATGGAATGGGAAGAATTACTTCTCCATATCCAAAATATTAAAGAAAATTTCAAAAAATCCTATAAATGCGTTACACAGAATACAAACATCCAAAAGGAAACAATAGACAAGCACGCAAAAATTCTAGTTGATTCTTTCAATGAAGCAAGAAATTTAGTGCATGTTAATAGAGAGAGCATAGGTAAAACAAATTGGTCAAATATTTCCAATCTATTGATCAAGTTACGTACAAACCTAATCTCTATAAAGACAAAATACAATCTTGATATATTCGTACCTACCGTCCTTAATTCACCTTTGAGCATAGACACCTGTAAAAAGGAAACAGAGCAAGAAGGTGAAGAATCTGAAACAAGCGAGGAAGAAATAGAAGAGAAAGATCTAAACGATCTAAGAATTCCTGCGCTATTAACATTACCTGATACAGAAGCGTTGTCTGAACAAGACAACGAATCAGATTTAGAAATTAATACAAGTGTAATAAACACAACGGACAGGATGGCAGAATTAAATGCCCGAAGAGCATATATGAAAGATATAAACATAGCCATACCTGAATTTAACGGCACGAAAGTGCAACTCCAAAGATTTGTAACAGCTCTGAAGTTGGTAGATATGATGAAAGGCGACTACGAAAATATAGCAGTTGAGGTAATAAAATCAAAAATTATTGGCCCAACACTATATG
This sequence comes from Drosophila willistoni, assembly GCF_018902025.1. Classification (NCBI taxonomy): domain Eukaryota; kingdom Metazoa; phylum Arthropoda; class Insecta; order Diptera; family Drosophilidae; genus Drosophila; species Drosophila willistoni. Next base: position 166,427 of record NW_025814491.1, on the reverse strand, counting down.
AAGTCGAAGAAGAAACTTTAATAGAAGCAATAATACAAAAATTGCAAGGCTTTGTAATTGGTGAAACATCTAAAGTTATAAAAGCCAGATTGAAGAATACAACTCAGAAAGGTAAAACCGCTGACGAATTTACTTCGCAGATAGATAACTTACGCAAAACACTTCAATCTGCATATATCGAAGAAGGTATGCCTGCAGCACTTGCCCTTAAGAATAGCACAGACGATGCTATAGAAGCAATGATTGGAAATTGCGAACACAACAGAATTAAAAATATACTTGACTCTGGTAACTTCAAAACCATGAACGAAGCTATAGCAAAGTACCTACAAAAAAGTACTGAGATATCAGGTAATCCAAATACGGTTCTATTTGCTCAAAGAAACCGTGGTAATTACAATAACAAATATAATTATCGTGGTAGAGGCAATGGTCGTAATTATTACAACAATTATAACAATAACAATAACGTCCAAAATTTCAGACAAAATAGAAATAATAGTTACAGAGGAAATAACAGAGGTTAAAACGGGAATAATAGAGGTAACCGAGGAAATAACTGACAAAACGGTTATAATAACAATAATGTTAGGGTAGCACAGAATGCTTCGGGAAACTCCCAAGCACCTTTAGATACCCAGCAGTAATGAATAATAAGATTCACGCCATCAGTCTTAATCAAAATACGTTCGTTACCTTCACGAATGTAGCAACTGGGAAAAAGTTAGTATTTTTAATCGACACAGGATCGGAAATATCGATTGTAAAAGAAAATTCAGACAGTTTTCAAAGTGTCCAAACCAATAAAATAATAAATATACAAGGAATTAGTCAAGAAGTAACTAAATCCATAGGGTCTACTTCTGTCGAAATACAATCTTCAAAATATATTGTAGCATGTTCACATATCGAATGATCACTGTACCCAGTTATGTACATACATAATTCATAAATAATATCGAAAATATATTGTAGCACTTTGTCACAATATTTATGTATACACATTCAAGTACCATGCGTCTTCTGTAACAAGACCATCCATGAATGCATGGTACTGGACAGTGCTGAGTCGGCATATCTAACACGCGCAACGACTCAGTCACCAAGTGAACATGAGACGTCCTCACTCTCCCGCAGCGAGCATACATAATTATGTAAACATTTATACATAAGCTTACCGCTCCTCTGCTAGCTTCACTGGCAGCGTAGTCACGCGGACATTAGCTATACTGAACAATTGTTAAGATTTAAGAATTCATTCAATAAACAGAAGACGAAGTGAAAACACTGAAATCAAATTGGTGCATGAAATCAACTTAGTACATGGCGACCGTGACAAAGGTCAAGGAATAAGGCCTGGACAGGAAATCTACAATCACTGGAGGGAAAATTGGAGTTAAAAAAAAAAAAAAACGCAAAAACTGAGTGAGTAGAGAGTGAGTTATGTCAAGAGGGGGAGTGCAAAACAAAATAAAGAAAAGAATAGCACACATAAAGTGGCTATTATATGCGAGCAAAAATCCACCCCCCTGGGCAACAGCCCAAAAGCTTCAACAAGAACTTGACTTTTTAAAGTCAACGTTACTTAAAACAAAAAAGAACATAACTCACGCTCACTCAGTGCATTTTGTAACAACAATAAAAACTAAAAAAACTCCTCCCCCAACAAAAGAGCTACCAAAAAGGAAAAAGGAGTGCCCTGACGATTGCCCAGGACCATTGGACAGTGTACATTGCGAGTACACATGTATGCTGAGAACTGGTGCGATGACCGGCACCGGTACCGCCTGAGCCCATAGGCCCTGGACAGCAGCAGCGGTGATAACAAGCGCGAAAGGCAGGCCGCCTTTTACGCCTTCGAGGGAGCATCAGCGAGCTAACCAGCGACGACCAGCTGATGCTGCTCACCTGACGTCTGACATGCTGACATCGATATAGCTATAAAAACATATTAAATATTACATATTACATATATTGCACATACGAATAAGAAAATTTCAAATGTAAAAAAAAAAAAAAGAAAAACCCATTGTTAAATTGTGCGGAATCCTATCTGCTCAATAGAAGTATAGCCTCTAAAGCTATGCGAACTAATAGGTAGAATTTTGTTAATTATACTTCATTAGTAGATCAAAAAAAAAAAAAGTCACTCTAATTTTTATGCTTCAAAATAGTATCAGCAAATTTGATGAAGAATATACTACACCCGTAATGGGGCTAATAGAAACTAAAACAGTGGATTCCACTGCCAACGTAATTAACAAGGTTGAATCACAAAATATTGATTTGAAATTCACGAATATATTGTTATTGATAATTGTTGTAATATTATGTGCATATGTTTTATACAAAGCGTATTTATTACACAATAAATGCGTAACTAAAAGAGCCCTCAGCGTCGCGAACGATTTAGATAAAGTATAAAATTTTTTTTTCTATATGCACACAAACAATTGATATAACAATACATTCCGCAAATGAAACATTTTTTATTGATTATGGCAATTTAAAAAAAAAAAATAAATAAAAAAAAGAAATTTTTTTAAAAAACTTATAATAACTCTGAAAATCTCAAAAAAAAAAATGTCCACTATTGATAGATATTTCGAGAAAGTAAATGATAATAACCCTACAATAGTAGAAGATTTGTTGAACATTTTTAGAAGTGAGCAAATAACCTCACCTCAGCGCTCAATAAGCTTAGCGCAAATCAAATTAGCATATTTAGACTTCACAGGAGAAACATTCCCTGTACAAGGAAATAGTAGACTGCAAATGAGTTTCATTCTAACGCTACCATATGTATGCTGTTATCAAAACGCAGCGGGTACGTTACGTTTCTACTTGTTGGATGAAACACAGCACAGAAATTAGAAAAGTATAATGAATAAAGTAGAATTAGTACATTTACAAGTATACATACCATTTCTTGATTACCTGATACACTCAGGCGAAAGAAATTACAAATACAAAGAAATTAGGTATTGGATATCCAATAATTTTAAATTTGAAAGAAAAATAGTAGAACTTATGGAGAAAGCCATAAAGATAGCATATAATAGATTACTTGTTAAGGTGCCAAGAAGAAAAGACGTGCCTGAATGGGTTCACGAACTTTTCATGGACACAGTCGAAATGGTAATTATAGATGATTCTGATGTGGAAATAATAGAATCAGAGGATTAAATTAAAATGATCAGAGACAGAACACATGCCAATTTATTAATACAGAACCCCTAAGAATGGATTGGGAAGAACTTGTCCCATATATTCTTCGAATTAAGGAAACGTTTACAAAATCTTATAAATGTTTAAACCAAAACAGAAAAATCCAAAAAGAAACGTTAGACAAGCACGCAAAGATTCTTGTTGACTCTTTTAACGAAGCAAGAAGCCTAGTGCATGCAAACAGAGAAAAGATAGACGGAACAAACTGGTCAAAAGTATCAAAACTATTAACCAGGTTACGTTCTAACTTAGTTACCGTACAGAAAAAGTATAACCTTAAAATATTTATACCGACGATCCTAAACACACCTTTAACAATAGACGAAGAATCAGGAAGCCAACAAGAAATAGACTCAGAAGAAGAGGAGAATTTGGAATCTGACGAAGGTGCAGAAGTAGAAGAAAAAGATCTAAACGATCTGACAATCCCTGCACGATTGACATTATCAGAACAGGATAAAGATTCAGAGTCAGAAGGAGAAGTAAAAGAAAACATCATGGCTGATTTAAGCGCCCGAAAGGCATATATGAAGGACACTTCAAGCGCCATTCCAGAGTTCAATGGACAAAAATTACATCTCCGAAGATTCATAACAGCTTTAGAGATGGTAAATATGATGAAAGGTGATTTTGAAGATATAGCTGTTGTGGTAATAAAATCAAAAATTAGTGCCCCAACACTGTACACAGTCCAAAATGAAACATCAATTGAAGCAATAATACAAAAATTGCAAGACACTATAGTTGGTGAAAAACCCAACGTGATTAAAGCCAAACTAAACAAAACTACTCAGAGTGGTAAAACAGCTGAAAAGTATACATCGGAAGTCGACAATTTACGCAAACTCCTAGAAGCTGCGTATATTGACGACGGTATGTCGGCAGAAATGGCCCAGAGGTATAGCGTTGACGATGCTATAGAAGCAATGGTCCAAAATTGTGAGCAAGCAAGACTTAAAGCAATTCTTGACGCCGGCAATTTTAAAACCATGGATGAAGTAATACTAAAGTACTTACGAAAGAGTACTGAGATAAATGGAAAGCCAAACTCTGTTATGTTTGCCCAAAGAGGCCGTGGTAATTATAATAACAGATATAATTATCGTGGTAGAGGTAATGGTCGCGGTAATTATAATAATTATAACAATTATAATAATAATTACAACAATGGCCAAAATTATAACCAGAATTACAACCAGAGAGGAAACAACAGAGGTTACGGCAGAAACAATAACAGAGGGAATAGAGGAAACAACCAACAAAACAGAGGTTATAACTCTAATAATAGCAATGTTAGGGTAGCCCAGAATAATTCGGGAAACTCCCAACAACCTTTAGATACTCAACAATAAAAAATTACAAGGTTTACACCATCAGTCTCAGTAAAAGCACATTTGCAAGTTTCACTAACGTAGCAACAGGAAAAGAGTTAGTATTTTTAATAGACACAGGTGCTGACATATCCATATTAAAAGAAAATTCCGACAACTTCCAATATATTCAAACCAATCAAATAATAAATATACAGGGAATAAGTCAAGAAATAACAAAATCAAAAGGACTTACTTCCATAGAAATACAAACCTCTAAATACATAATTCCACACGATTTTCATATCGTAAATTTACAATTCGCTATTCCTTGTGATGGAATACTAGGTATCGATTTCATAAGAAAATATAACTGTCAATTAGATTTCAAACCGACTGAGGATTGGCTTATAATTAGACCAAATAATTTACAATATCCCATATATGTACCAATAGCATACAGTTCTGGCAACAACTCCATAGTTCTGCCAGCAAGATCACAAGTTGTTGAAATAACCTCAGCGGAAGACAGTATATTAATTCCGAACCAAGAAATTCAGCAGGGTATTTACATAGCAAATACCATAGCATCTTCTCAAAACGCATTCATAAAATTACTAAATACAACAAACACAAATCAAATAGTCAAGATAAATAACTTGCAGTACGAATCACTTTCGAACTACGAAGTAGTTAAAACAAGTTCAGAAGATAGAGAGAAAACGGTATTAGCGACACTCTCGAAGAATTTCCCACCACTGTTCAATAGCCAACTAACCAAATTATGCACACAGTATAGTGATGTGTTCGGTTTGGAAACCGAATCTATAACTACCAATAATTTTTATAAACAAAAACTGAGACTGAAAGATGATGAACCAATATATATAAAGAACTACAGAAATCCTCATAGTCAAAAAGACGAGATACAAAAACAAGTCCAAAAGTTAATAGATGACAAAATAGTTGAACCATCGGTATCAGCTTATAACAGCCCACTGTTACTTGTACCAAAGAAATCACTGCCTAATTCCGAAAAGAAGAAATGGCGATTAGTAATTGACTATCGTCAGATTAATAAAAAATTGTTGTCCGATAAATTCCCACTCCCAAGGATTGATGATATTCTAGATCAACTGGGAAGGGCGAAGTACTTTTCGTGCCTGGATTTAATGTCAGGTTTTCATCACATAGAACTCGAAAAAGAGTCACGAAATGTTACATCCTTTTCAACAAACAATGGTTCATATCGCTTCACGCGATTACCATTTGGTCTAAAGATAGCGCCAAATTCATTCCAGAGAATGATGACTATAGCATTCACTGGACTTGAACCTTCTCAAGCATTCCTTTATATGGACGATTTAATAGTCATTGGTTGTTCTGAAAAACATATGCTCAATAACTTAACAGATGTGTTTGAGAAATGTAGGCAACACAACCTAAAATTACATCCCGAAAAATGTTCATTTTTTATGCATGAAGTCACCTTTTTGGGGCATAAATGCACAGACAAAGGAATCTTGCCTGATGACACAAAATACGACGTCATCCAAAATTATCCAGTCCCCCACGATGCGGACAGCGCTAGAAGATTTATTGCATTTTGCAATTATTACAGAAGATTCATAAAAAATTTTGCCGACTATTCTCGTCACATAACAAGATTATGTAAAAAAGATGTAAAATTTGAATGGACAGCTGACTGTCAAAATGCTTTTGAACATCTAAAATCAGCATTAATGAACCCAACTCTATTGCAATACCCAGATTTCAGCAAAGAATTTTGCATAATCACTGATGCGAGTAAGCACGCATGTGGAGCAGCCCTAACACAGAACAAAGAGGGACTCCAGCTACCAGTTGCATACGCATCAAGAGCCTTTACAAAAGGTGAGAGCAACAAGAGTACAACAGAACAAGAATTAGCAGCTATTCATTGGGCAATAACACATTTCAGACCATACATTTATGGTAGACATTTCACCGTCAAAACTGATCACAGAGCACTTACTTATCTATTTTCAATGATAAATCCAAGTTCGAAACTAACGCGAATGAGACTTGAATTAGAGGAATATGACTTCACAGTAGAGTATCTAAAGGGTAAAGATAATTATGTAGCAGATGCCCTATCAAGAATAACAATCACAGACTTACAAAACATACAAATCGACAATAAAATTCTGAAAGTCACTACCAGAAACCAAAATAAACAGTTAAAATCCTGCGCAGGGAACGAAAAAGAAAAAGAAGATTTGCAAAAGCAAACTCTAGATGCTTCTAAGCCCAAGGTATACGAAGTCATTGTAAATGACGAGGTACGAAAAGTAGTGACCTTGCGAATAACAGATACTCTATGCACACTAAAACATGGAAAGAAAATTATAGCAAGATTTGATGTTAGCGATATGTACACCAATGGAATTCTTGACCTAAGTCAATTCTTTCAAAGGCTCGAAAAAGAAGCCGGTATACTCAATATCAGCCAACTCAAAGTGGCACCGAGCGAAAAGATCTTCGAGACCATCTCAATAGAGTCTTTTAAAATAATGGGCAAAAACATATTACAATCATTAAGAGTAGCGCTACTCAAGCCGGTGACCCTATTAGCAAATAATGATAAAGAAAAAGAAGCAATACTGTTTACATTCCATGATGATCCTATACAAGGAGGTCATACAGGAATAGCTAGAACACTAGCAAAAATAAAAAGACATTACTACTGGAGAAATATGACACGAGATATCTCAAAATATATAAAAAAATGTAACAAGTGTCAAAAGTCAAAAACGACTAAACATACTAAAACTCCAATGATTATTACTGAAACGCCACAAAAGGCCTTCGACAGGGTAATAGTGGATACGATCGGTTCATTACCTGAATCAGAACAAGGAAATGAATATGCAGTAACTTTAATCTGCGATTTGACAAAATATCTGGTAGCAATACCAATTAAAGATAAAAGTGCGAAAACAGTAGCAAAAGCTATATTTGAAGATTTTATTCTGAAGTACGGTCCAATGAAGACGTTCATTACGGACATGGGAACAGAATATAAAAATTCTATTATTACCGACTTATGCAAAAGTTTGAAAATAAAAAATATTACTTCTACCGCACATCATCATCAGACTGTAGGTACTGTGGAGCGAAGCCACCGAACACTTAATGAGTTCATACGCTCATACATTTCAGTCGACAAAACAGATTGGGATGTATGGCTACAATACTTCGTATACTGCTTTAACACAACACCCTCTATGGCACATGATTATTGTCCATATGAGTTGGTATTTGGTAAAACATCGAATTTGCCAAAACATTTCAATAGCATAGACAGTATAAACCCACTTTATAATGTGGAAGATTATGCTAAGGAATCGAAGTTTAGACTAGAGCAGGCGTATAAGCGAGCTAGATTAATGTTAGAAAAACATAAGGAAAAACAGAAAGTTAATTACGATAGAAATATCTTTGATTTCGATTTAAAAGTAGGAGACCAGGTTTTACTAAAGAACCAAACAGGTCACAAGCTAGATTTTAGATATACAGGACCATATAAGGTAGAAAGCATAGGAGATAACGATAACGTTACAATACTAGGCAATAAAAACAAAAAACAAACAGTACATAAGGATAGGTTAAAAAGTTTTGTTTCATAATCATTTTATTTCTCTATATATATATAGTATGGCCATACATAGAAAAAAAAAATATACAAAAATAAAAAAAAAAAAAATTTTTTTTTGCCTTTGTACAATATTTTGAAGTAAATCAATATTTCATGACTCCATTTATAAAACTAAAAAAAAAAAAAAAAAAAAAAAATTAAGAAAAAAAAAATAACTTCATATAATTACGTTATTTTTCTAAAGGAGGGAGATGTAGCATGTTCACATATCGAATGATCACTGTACCCAGTTATGTACATACATAATTCATAAATAATATCGAAAATATATTGTAGCACTTTGTCACAATATTTATGTATACACATTCAAGTACCATGCGTCTTCTGTAACAAGACCATCCATGAATGCATGGTATTGGACAGTGCTGAGTCGGCATATCTAACACGCGCAACGACTCAGTCACCAAGTGAACATGAGACGTCCTCACTCTCCCGCAGCGAGCATACATAATTATGTAAACATTTATACATAAGCTTACCGCTCCTCTGCTAGCTTCACTGGCAGCGTAGTCACGCGGACATTAGCTATACTGAACAATTGTTAAGATTTAAGAATTCATTCAATAAACAGAAGACGAAGTGAAAACACTGAAATCAAATTGGTGCATGAAATCAACTTAGTACAATATATTTCCACACGACTTTCACATCGTTAATAACCGATTCGCTATTCCATGTGATGGAATACTAGGAATCGATTTCATAAGAAAATATAACTGTCAATTAGATTTCAATCCGTCCGAAGACTGGTTAATAATTCGACCAAATAACCTAAAATATCCGATATACGTACCAATATCGTACAGTGCTGGTGATAATTCAATAGTTTTACCAGCAAGATCCCAAGTTGTCCGAAAAATTGAAATAAGTTCACAAGAAGACAGTGTATTAATTCCAAACCAAGAAATTCATAATGGTATTTATTTAGCAAATACCATAACTAACCCACAAAACGCAGTCATACGAAATACTACAAATACTACAAATAAAGATCAAATAGTAAACATATCAAGTTTGAAGTATGAACCGCTTTCCAGCTACGACATAATCGAAGCAAATAATGAACAGCGTGAAAACGCAGTACTAACTACGTTATCAAAAAATTTTCCCCCACAGTTTCACAGCCAACTTACGAAGTTGTGCAAGAAATATAGTGATGTATTCGGACTAGAAACCGAATCAATAACAACAAAAACCTTTTATAAACAAAAATTAAGACTGGTGGACGATGAACCTATTTACATTAAAAATTATAGAAATCCTCATAGTAAGAAAGACGAAATACAAAGACAAGTCCAAAAGCTTATAAAAGACGAAATAGTTGAGCCTTCTGTATCTCCTTACAATAACCCACTTTTATTGGTACCGAAAAAATCGTTACCAAGTGCGATTTACTAATACTAAGACCAAATAATTTAAATTATATATCCCAATATTACACACTTGTGACAGCAATACCACAGAGAAACACATGCTCAAAAACCTAAAGGATATTTTTGACATATGCAGAAAACACAACCTAAAACTGCATCCAGAGAAATGTTCATTCTTCATGCACGAAGTGACATTCTTGGGTCACAAGTGTACCGACAAAGGAATATTGCCAGATGACACCAACTATGACGTCATTGAAAAATACCCAGTGCCAACAGATGCTGATAGTGCTAGAAGATTCGTAGCCTTTTGCAACTATTACAGACGTTTTATTAAAAACTTCGCAGAACATGCACGTCCGATAACACAACTGTGTAAGAAAAACGTAGAATTTGTTTGGTCTGAAGAATGCCAAAGAGGATTTAAATATCTGAAAAAAGCCTTAATAGAACCCACACTGCTGCAGTATCCAGATTTTAGCAAAGAATTTTGCATAATAACAGATGCTAGCAAATATGCATGTGGAGCAGCACTAACTCAAACTTATGGCGATAAGCAGTTGCCTGTAGCATACGCATCCCGTTCGTTCACTAAAGGTGAAAGTAATAAAAGTGCTACTGAGCAGGAACTAGCTGCGATACACTGGGCTATTACACACTTTCGCCCATATATATATGGCAGACACTTCAGAGTCAAAACAGACCATAGACCCCTAACGTATTTATTTTCTATGATAAATCCGAGTTCAAAATTAACAAGAATGAGACTTGATCTAGAGGAATATGAATTTACAGTAGAATATCTGAAGGGAAAAGATAATTTCATTGCGGATGCATTATCCCGCACTACAATACAGAATCAAAAATATACAAAAGCTAATGTCCTGAAAGTCACTACCAGGCAGCGAAGTAGACAAAATAATCTCTGGCCAGATGATAAAAATGAAAATACAATTAGGCAAGTACCTAATGATGCTTGTAAGCCCAAAATAAATTAAGTACTCTACAATGATGAAGTACGAAAAGTACTGACCTTGCGCATAACACACGATTTATGTTTCCTCAAACATGGAAAGAAAGTTATAGCAAGAATTGAGATTGGAGATCTATATACCAATGGAAATCTAGACTTAGGTCAGTTTTTTCAAAGGCTTGAAAAACAAGGCGGTATACTCGAAATCAAGCAAGTCAAATTGGCACCGAGTGAAAAGATCTTTGAAACATTTTCGATAGAATCTTTTAAAGAAATGGGCAATAAAACACTGAAAACATTAAGAGTAGCTCTACTCCAACCGGTGACCACTATAGAAAAACATAAAGATAAAGAAGCAATATTGTCTACATACCATGATGATCCGATACAGGGTGGCCATACAGGCATTACAAAAACTTTGGCCAAAGTAAAAAGACATTAGTATTTGAAAAACATGACACGTCATGTAAAAGACTACATTAATAAATGTGAAGTCAAAAACGACAAAGCACATAAAAACACCCTTAGTTATTACAGAAACCCCCATACATGCTTTTGATAGAGTAATAGTAGACACCATTGGTCCATTACCAAAATCCGAAAATGGTAACGAATATGCAGTCACTCTGATATGTGACTTGACGAAATACTTAGTAGCAATACCAGTTCCCAATAAAAGCGCTACAACAATCGCGAAAGCTATTTTTGAATCCTTCATTCTGAAGTACGGTCCAATGAAGACGTTCATTACGGACATGGGAACAGAATACAAAAATTCAATAATAAATGACTTGTGCAAATATTTAAAAATAGACAACATTACGTCTACTGCACACCACCACCAGACCTTGGGTACCGTTGAAAGAAGTCATAGGACGTTCAATGAGAACATTCGTTCATACATACATTTCAGTAGATAAAACTGATTGGGACATATGGTCACAAGATTTTGTGTACTGTTTTAACACAACCCCGTCAGTAACACACAAATACTGTCCCTATGAACTTGTATTTGGTAAACAAAATAATTTACCAACGCATTTTAATAGCATAAATAGAATAGAACCATTATATAACGTAGATCAAGGATGGCCACGTAGTGGCTCTTTTGGCTCCCGTGGCTCTTTACCGGCAGAGGATGGGCAGAGAAAAAGGTCACTTTTGCGAGTCGACGCACACAAAAATTTGTGTGCCTCGAGTTTTATGACGGGTCATAAAACGACCTTTTTTGGGTCGAGCGAGCGATCGTCGTCGAACTTGTGGGCAGAGGGTCGGACAAGTCCCGAATTTTACGGGGAGGGGGAAAAAGGTCGCGATCTCGAGCTCGCAACTTGTGGGCAGAGGAAGTGAGGGACAAATAAAAATAAGGGTTGTTTTTGATGAGTGCTCGAGATCGCGACCTTTTTCCCCCTCCCCGTAAAAATCATCTACGTCAATGATTATGCTAAAGAAGTTAAGTTTAGATAAGAACTAGCATACAGTAGAGCTAGAATAATGTTAGAGAAACGTAAGGAAAACCAGAAAAATTTTAATGACAATAAGTCAGCAGGTTTTAAAATAGAAATAGGAGATAAGGTTTTCTTAAAAAACAAAGCTTGTCATAAGCTTGACTCAGCCTATATAGGACCATTCGAAGTGGTAGAAAAATCTAAAAACAACAATATAAAAATTAGGAACAATAAAAATAAGATACAAATGGTACATAAGAATAAGTTAAAAATTTGCAAAAATAATTAAAAAAAAAAAAAAAAAAAAAAAACGAAAAGAAATATATAAAATTTTTTTATGGATTCAACTACTAACACTACTTCATTCTATTACAAATATAAAAAAAAAGAATTTTTTTGGAGAAAGAAAATTTGTCTGGCCAGACACAAATAAAACAATTTTTCTAACAAACATACATACATTACTATTAATCAATCATTAATTATCATTAGTAGTAATTAATAAATAACTCCATAATATTACGTTATTTTCTAAAAAGGGGACGTGTAGTATATCCATACCAAAAATCATTCAACACAAAGAGCTCAACTTATCAACAATCAAATATGTACGCAATAAAACATAAGTGTGCGCTTGAATATGTTTATGTATGTACATTAATACATTGATACATATACATTATAATGTATAATTATTATGCATAATTATTATACATTATACATTTATATATGCACATACATATATTCATATGAGCAGCAATGCACAGGCGTAACATGAGCTAGGGCCAAGCCAGCGTGTGAACGCTGACCAAGCACTTTGACACAAGCGCCCCAAATAATATGTATGTATGTACTGACACTCTCCCTCTCTTTTGTAGCTGTCGCAGCATAAGAATATCTATGCAACAATAGGTTAAGCAAAAGAATATTATTGGAATAAAAATCAATCTGAATATTACCACCAACCAACACTGACGTGTTCGTTCTTTATTAATTCAATCTAAGTGGAAGTACTAACCTATTAGAATTTACATCTCACTCAATCAAAGGGTTCAAGACTGCCATGCAGACTGACGTCATTTATACTGACTTCAGCAAGGCCTTTGACTCTGTTAATCATACTCTGCTTTTATATATATTAAACGCACTTGGCATCCCCAGCCTTTTGCTAGATTGGATTCTTCAATATCTTTCTAAGCGTAAACAAAAGGTCCTCTTTAAGTCTTCATTTTCTAAGACCATCCAAGTGATCTCTGGAGTACCTCAGGGTAGTCATTTGGGTCCATTGCTATTCACTCTTTTTATAAATGATCTTCCATTGGTAGTGTCACATTCTCGGGTGCTTATGTACGCGGATGATGTCAAGCTTTACCTCAGCTTTAAAGACATATCGTCTTCTTGCCTACTTCAATCGGATCTTAATGATCTTCAGAGTTGGTGTGAAACAAACCTATTAAACCTTAACGGCTCTAAATGTAAAGTTATGTTTTTTTATAGATGCAATCCATACTTAGCCACTTATTATCTTAACGACACTGCCTTAGAGCGGTTAGATATTATCAATGACTTAGGTGTTCTTATGGACCATAAATTAACTTTTAATCGTCATATTTCTGCTACAGTTAGTAAAGCTATGAATGTTCTTGGGTTTGTGAAACGATGGTCAAAAGAGTTTGACGATCCGTACACAACCAAAATTCTGTATACTTCTTTAATCCGTCCTATCTTAGAGTACGGATCTTGCATATGGTCACCTCAATAAGAGACGCACCAAAGTAAAATTGAATCTGATCAAAAGCAATTTCTGCTTTTTGCTCTTCGCGGTCTAAATTGGGATCGCAATGTCAATTTGCCATCATACTCCAGTAGGCTTCTTTTAATCAATCTTCCTTCTTTAATTAATTGTAGAGTAATGCTTGGTGCTATCTTTATTCATAAACTTTTAATAGGTGAAATAGACTCTCCTGAGCTATTGAACCAGTTAAACCTATCTGTACCCCGTAGACCTACTAGAAATTTTATTCCTCTATCCTTAAAACACTGTAGTTCTAACTATTCTTTGCATGAACCTTTTCGAGACCTATGTTCTGATTACAATCTTCTGTATCCCGTAATCAAATCAGAAGCCTCTCTTTCCCTTGTGAAAACTTCTATTTTAGCACATTTAGCTCGTAATTAGCTGTAGTTAATCATATTTTAATTGTTTGTCCGTTTTATTTGTATTTGTCCACGCGATCGTGCCGTCCGATATGCGGCTGCGCCCCACGGTCGGTCGGGCGGGAGGTGGACAGCGCTCTGCTTGGGCTCGCGCGAAACAGGCTATGTCCTGGTGTCGTATGGGCCACTTGAACGTACTTCGCATTGTACGCGTCAACGTCCAGACAATAACACATAATTACTGTCCTTATCAACTTAAATCTGGTAAACAGAGTAATTTATCTCTCCATTTAAAACATAAGTGGAATAGAAGCTTTAAATACATAACATAGACGAATTTACTTGTTCCGTGATTTCAATCTGCATTTTGTAGTTTTCAGAAATGAAAGGTAGCCTGATAGTGTATTCTTGCAAGGTAAAATTCCATTCAGGTCGTGTTTACGCTTCTAATACCTTTATTATCGTATGGTATCATCGTTTTTAATGTCCCCTTTACAGTGTTTAAAGTGCTTACTAAGATCAATTTCTGTCTGCAAAAAGTTTAAAAAAATTGTCAAACATTTGTACATTTTTCACACTTTTCTTTTCGCAATGGGCTCAAACAAGTTCAACGTTAATCATTCCGCTTCAAATGACGTGAATATATTATCTTGGTGGTCATTACAACTGATGAAATTTAGCACAGTCACTCAATAGTGTATTAATCTAACAAATATTAATTTCCTGAAATGAAGTTATTAATAAAAGTCACTATATTCAACCGTTTGTTTCTATTGGAGTTATATGATACAGTCATTCGGCAGAGACCAAGGTTTTAAAAAGAACACATTTTCGAATAAAATTTTAAAATGGTAATTTGCAACCGATTCAATTACCATCAACTGTTTCTATTTTTTTTTTTTTTAATTTGTTTAAGTATATTCTCTTTGGCCTTATTAGGTGTATATTTATGTTCCCTATCCACCCCCTTTCGTATAAAGAATTTAGCTGTCCAATGTTTTTATATGTTTTTTCGCAGCTTTCTTTGTTTTTTAACACAGGTCGCATCTTTTCTTTTGGGCTTTTAGCCTTCTTTTACCAATTGGCGATTTACTGAGTATTTTTTCGTTATATTTTGGCGGATTAGAACTTCTTTTCTACTTTCATACACTCGCACTTTTGTGTACGTGGTTCGTCTCGCATCTTTTTAAATTAAAAAAAAACTACATTTATTTATTCTATTTAAATGTATTTTCATTCAAATTTCTTATTTTTGCAATTTATTGACCTAATAAGTCTTTTTTACCTTCATAACTTTATAAAATTTTCTTACTATATAAGTTCATTAAATATTTTATTCCATATTACTTCTTTTTAATTCCCTGCTCTTCCACTCATATTTGTCGGTTGTCCCTTCTAATACATTCAGTTGCCACTCCTTTGGTTTTACTTCGTTTCGGCACTCCATTGCAGTGCATGAATCGTATTGATTCCAATCATGGCCTCCCCACAGTTTCATCCAGGGTTTGCCTTTGTCTAGGGTGTTGTGGTTTTATATATTCCTGTTGGTGAGAAAATCGTTGTTGTTGTTGTTGCAATTACAACGGCTGCTCAGCTTGTTGCGGTTATTTTTGTGGCTACAGTTGAGGGCAACCTTGTGGTTATATGAACGAGTCTTGGGAATTTGTCTGAACCGCTTTCTCTTTAGCTGTTTTGTAAAACATCGTACATCGTTTCCGTTTCGGTGACTGGCTGGTGCGATATTGGTACCTTCTTTAATAGGGTATTCCAAGGAATGTATTGTATTAAATGTATTGTATTTTTTATATGTATTTTGTATTTTTTTCCTCTTCAAATTTGATTAATTTGAATGAATTTTGGTATATTTGAATTTATGTCAGTACAAGTGCATTGCGAATCGTAGGCTTTTAGATCTTGTGTTTTATTAATCTTAAGACTATTATGTCTCTTATCCAATGCATACACATACATATAAATGTACATTGTCCGTTAAAAGTGAATTTGCATGTACATATGTATCTTTTGATGCAATTCATAATAGACGTTAGATATTTATTATGTGTCAATTATATAGGGGTGTTAGGACCAGGCAAATCAAGTTTCGACTTTTACTTTTTAATTTAAATCGGTTGACTTTGTTGTGCACTTGCTGTCTGAATTAGCTGATATGTGCTTTTCTTATTTTCCCAAATACTGTAGTTTACACATCACTGAAAATGGAAACCACGGTAGCATATATCAAATATTTTCAAACCCTTTGTTACCAGATTCTCTGGGAACCCTCCTGCTGCATTTGATAATGCGCTTGTGCCCAAACTGTGTCTCCCAGGATTGGTCTCCATTTTAACGCATTCAATTGTAATTGTTATCCTGAGCTGCTGTTTCTGAATTCGGACAAAACAACTTCAAACTGATTCTTTAAAGGGTCTCCTATTATTTTAATTTCATATTGTATTTAATTTTTGGTTTTAGTCTTTGGCGCTTTCGTGAATCCTGGCAAGTGCGACGTTATAGGAGTCACTGGTAAAGCTAATATTTCACGGCATTTTTCGTCACGATTTCCTTTAAGTCCGCTTGAAGAATGCGCAAACACTGCTGTCACAGATCTATTGTCAGTCAGGTGGTGGCTGCTTATCTTTCAAATTTTCGTTGACTTATGAATTAAACTTTATTCTTGTGTTTGACGTGTCTTCAACCGATGGTTTTTAGCATTTGCAGCAAATTGGTCCAACGAAAAGCTGTTAACATTCACACAGAGGCTTTAGTTTCCATGTTTCGAGCGGAGCCATAATCCTAGAAAGTCTGCTTAAATTGTTTTGCATTAATCCTCCGACAGTTTCTTGACGTTGATTTATTTATTTTAAAACACGTTTGGAACTTTCCACCAATGCAGCTGAGGTAGGGTGGTACTTTACCATTAGTCGCGGCTTTAGTAACATCAGTGCACACAATCTCTAAAAAAATGCGTTGTCTTACACATACTCTACATGTAAGGGAAATTCTTCAGTTTGTTTATCAGTTTTTGTACTTCTACTGTATATATCATGATTGATTCTTGATTCTTTCCAATAATCCATTAATGATTTTATAATTAATTATGTAATTCGATCATTAGATTAGATAAAATCTAATCAACGATTCCCACACCTGTTTTGTCACTTTTGCATACTCAAAGAGTTTATGCGGCCAATTCTCAGTTCCTCCATCGACATGAATTTTTTATTTTAATTTTCCTCTGTATACTAATACCGCTGTATAGTCATTATATTCCCATAGTTGTTGTTTTGCGTGATGAAAGTCTTCCAATCATACAGCCTAGCCATATTCGTGCCACGCTTGCGGCACGCCCACCCTTTTAATCATCCTATCCCTTAGACCCAGTTGTATCCCCTTCAAATTATCATTATTACTGCGTAACATTATTATTTGAATTTAAACGTTTAACAGCTCATTTCTTAAAAAATATCTAATCCAATAACATAATAATAATAATAATATTAATAATAATATTAAAACAATTCAAATGGAAACAGGTTTGTTTTTTAAGCAATAGATATACAATTAAATATTTTTTAGTTTAAAATGGACAGAGATGTTTTAGTTAAATTAAAATTTAATTAAGATCGAAAGACTATATGGGTATGGGAACGGTGACTTTTACCAATAACTTCGTTTTTTCCAAATATCTTTTTGGCATCTATTTTCTGTTTGACATTTATCCTTCACGTTGGACCATTTGGACTGTTTCCTGTCTATTTCATCGTATTGGTCAACCCAAGTAGATATCCGCGTCAATTACCGCTAACGGGTATCAACTCCTAAATCCTTCCCGGCAATGTCATAAGTCCAATATAAGATCCATGCTATGCGACCCAGCCGGGACTTATGTCATTGCCACACTTGTCCACCACAGCGTAACTAACGGATTTTGAGGCCTAGATAAACCAACCAAATCAGTTCCGAATATTATTTAATCAAAGAAAAAAAATTTTTTTTAAGAGCCAAACCAAACGAAAACATCAGAAGACACACTAGCTAGTAACTAGTAACTGGCGGCACTGTATAAAGTACCGAGAAACGCAAGGGGATAAGGTTCAATCTTTTCATAATAAGAACAATGTAATTTTAACAGCTGAGAACTCAGGACAATGATAAAGAGTGGAAAAAATTCTTTTGTGTCACATTAACTAAAGCTGTCTATGGCGCTTCGACTGTTCGCGCCTGAATTCGGCCCTTGACTTACCCGTCTGTGGTACTGGGCTTGACCTTGCATCCGACAATAACGCAAGAGTATTGCGGTATAACCTAAAAACGCTCTCTCCACTATTTTTCGTCATCTTTTATCCGTTCGTCATCCCTCTTTGATCGTCTTCTCTCACACGTTCACGTTGTGTCTTTGATAGACGTCTCATCTCTAGTCTTCGTGTACAAGTTAACACGCCACCGGTCGTGGTCCCAAGATCGGCCCATACCATACAAATGCCTGGGCAGCAACAAGGGCTCAATAGTATCGCCGGATGTAACCTGATTCCTTGCACGAGCTGCAAGTTCAGCGATTCTGCATCGGCGATGTTTCCAGAAGTAGTGGGTACCCCTGCCGAATAATACCCATATCGTGAGTAACCCTGCCTGATGCCAAGCGCGGGCGCAATATGCTGAGCGAGGGTGTGCGTCGTACTGGGCGGAGCCAACGGCTAGGGGACCAAGCAGCAGTTTATGTTTAAGTGAATTCAGGAGTTAACAAAAAAAAACATTGTAAAATTGAGCGGAACATTATCTGCCCGATAGAAGTATGGCCTGTAAAGCTATGCGAACCATTAGGTAGGGTCATGAAAAACGAAATTTTAAAAAAAAAAAATATATAAATAAACATTTTCTTCAAAACTTCTCTAAACAAAAAAAATTTCTCTTGAATGTTTGATAACAAAAATATCAAAGAAGCTAACTTCGGCTATGCCGAAGTTTATATACCCTTGCAGTCCTTGGCAATCATATTTTTACATTTTGAAATTTGTTTCCCTGCAACTCAATTCATCAATACACAACTAAAACATTATTTCTCTGTTTACTACAAGTTTTTCTTCTTCTTCCATCATTTCCTAAGCAAAGCACCGCACGCATACATATACAGTTCATGTAGCGTTGCGTCTGTGTGTGTATGCGTGTGGTCTGTTGGTTTCATGATGACGTAGTAGGCAGCGCTTGAACCGATTTGACTCTAATATGTGTTCTATTTATCCGATCAGATTAAAACTGGGATCTGAGGTTTTATATCTAATACTATCATAATAGTAAATTTCATGGGGATACTCCAATTTCTGCAAAAATGTTTCTTCTAGAACTATATGATATTACTATATCCGAGTTCGGATATTTTCATACACCAATCCTGATGATTTTCATACTTTATTTTACCCGGGTAATAAAAAATTGCATCCCGATAATTTTTAAGACGGCTGAGTAAAACGCATACGCACCGACGGACGGACGGACGGACATGGCTATATCGACTCAGCTTCTCATGCTGATCAAGAATATATATACTTTATGGTGTCCGAAACGTCTCCTTCTTTGCGTTACAAACATCTAACCAATTTTATAATACCCTCTACAAGGGTATAATAAGCAAGTTTGATGATAAATTTGATATACCTAATATGGGACTAATAGAGACAAAGACAGTGGACTCCACTGCGAATGTAATTAATAAAATAGAGTCATCAAATGTTGATTTAAAGTTAACAAATGTATTTTTATTAATAATTGTAGCAATTATGAGCGCATATGTATTGTATAAAGCATACAGACTACACAATAAATGTGTAGGAAAAAGAGCCTTAAGCCATGCTAATGATCTTGATACGATTTAAACAACATATGCATCAAGTATTATAAAAGCGCATATCAATAAATGTTATCAAAGAAAAATAAACACAAAATCCTTACGTATGTATGTTTTACCAAGAAAGTGTAGCATGTTTTGGAATAACATATTAACAACAATACAAACATATTGTAGCAATTAGTTACAATATTTATGTGCGCAACATTCAAGTGCATTTGCCTCTTAAGTAACATGACCACCCATGAGTGCATGGTGCTGGACAATTGCTGTGTCGGCAAATATAACACGCGCGGCCGCGTTGGCCCTATATGCAATATGATACATCCTCACTCTACCGCTGCGACGGTATATAAACATACATACTTTTATGTAAACACTTATACATTCATACATAAGTATGTTTATACATAAGCATACCGCTCCTCTGCCTGCATGACTAGCAGCGCAGCTACGCGGTCTTAGCTATAGTCGACAATTGTTATAGAATTAAGAATTATTCAATAAACTGAGCTCAAACCATAAAGAACTATTTGTGTCTCTTAATATATCTTCGAACCTACTACATGGCGACCGTGACAGTGGTCACTAATCGGATAAAGCAGTGACCTGGAAAAACTAAAAGGGATATAATACAGAAGATGGATATATACTATAAGTCGATATAATACAGAAGAGGAAGCAAAAAAAAAAAAAAAAATTCAGCTGCATTGGAGGAGAAAAGGGACTTGGAAAAACGGATAAAAAAAAAACTAAAAGCAAATGAATATTCTGAGTGAGTAGAGTTAAGTGGCTATTGTATTCTAAACAAGCACCACCTCCATGGGCTGTAGCACAAAAGCTACAGCAAGAACTTGACTTTTTAACGTCACAAATAGACAAAAAGCCACAATCTCAAACTCACTCAGAGATAAATATTCAAAAATATACCCCAACAACAAACGCTAATACAAAATCTACTCCTCCAAAGCAAAAACCAATTCCCAAGGAAATAAAGAACTGTCCCCTGGACTGTCCCGGACCACTGTGAATACAGTTGTATTATCAAACCTGGTGCAATGACCGGCACCGGTACCGCCTGAGCCCATAGGCCCCGGACATCAGCAGCTGAGACTACAAGCGTGAAAAGCAGGCCGCTTTTTACGCCATCGATGGA
Organism: Drosophila willistoni; assembly: GCF_018902025.1. NCBI lineage: Eukaryota > Metazoa > Arthropoda > Insecta > Diptera > Drosophilidae > Drosophila > Drosophila willistoni. The sequence goes on along the minus strand of NW_025814491.1, from coordinate 145,243 downwards.
GCATCAGCGTGCCAACCGGCGACGACCAGCAGATGCTACAGGCTAGCCAAAAACAACAAAAATATAAATGAACAAATTATGCGCTGCGTCGCGCATTTTTTTTGAGTGTACTGCGATGCACATTTTTTTTTAATAGAATTAAAATAATCAATGTACAATTGTGCGGCATTAAAAGCTGTCCAATTAGAGTGTGGCCTGAAAACCATACGAAAAAATAGGCAGGGATATATGTAAAAAAAAAAAAGAAGAGCCTTCAGCTCAAAAAAAAAAAAATTTTATTAAATTACTACTCTACTAAACTACATCCAAAAAAAAAAAAAAAAAATTAAAAACAAATGAAATAAATATTTATTCCAAACCTTTTCTTTAAATGGAATGTTTGATAACAAAATAAGCAAGTTTGATGATACATTTGATACACCCAATATGGGGTTAATAGATACTAAAACAGTGGACTCCACTGCAAATGTAATTAACAAAATAGAGTCATCAAATGTAGATTTGAAACCAACAAATGCACTTTTATTAATAATTGTGGTAATAATGAGCGCATATGTGTTATATAAAGCATACAAACTACACAATAAATGTGTAACAAAAAGAGCCTTAAGCCATGCTAATGATCTTGATAAGATCTAAATAACATATGCAACAATTGTAATAAAAATGCATTTTAAAAAAAAATTATTATCAAAAGAAAAAAATATATATATAAATTTCCAAATAAAAAAAAAAAAACAAATTTTTAAGCTGAATATATTGGTTGATTAAAATGAGTACGTTAGACAATTATTTTAGGAAGATAGTAAATAGGAATCCCAACATTGCAGCGGATTTAGTTGAGGTTTTTAATAGGGATAATATTAAATCGGCACAAAGTTCGATAAATCTAGTACAGATAAGATTAGCATACTTCGATTTAACGGGAGAAGAATTCCCAGTTAAAGGAAGTGCAATGGTACAGATGAGTTTTATTGTCACTGTACCAAATATATGCTGTTTTGCCAACTCAACAGGCACATTTCGCTTCTACCTGATGGATGAAGCTCAACAATAATAAGTTGTTGCGAAAATAAAGCAAAAATCAAGAAAAATATAAGAGTAGAGCAGATGGCCTAGATATAATATACAAATGGATCTAGTAGAACTCAAATATTTGAACAAATATGTTCCATTCTTAGATTTCCTCTTCAACAGAGGTGAAACCAATCCAAAATATAAAGAAATTAAATACTGGATTGTGAATAACAAAAAATTCAAATCAAGGATAGCCCACTTGATAGAAAGATCCATAGTAGACGCATATAATCGCCTAAAGCGAAAAAATAGAATTTTACCCACCTGGGTACATAAACTGTTTGAAGAACCCATAGAGATAATCGATCTCTCACGGAATTAGAAAAAAAACACAAAAAAAAACTTTCAAGCATGGAATGGGAAGAATTACTTCTCCATATCCAAAATATTAAAGAAAATTTCAAAAAATCATATAAATGCGTTACACAAAATAGAAACATCCAAAAGGAAACAATAAACAAGCACGCAAAAATTCTAGTTGATTCATTCAACGAAGCAAGAAATTTAGTGCATGTTAATAGAGATAGCATAGGTAAAGCAAATTGGTCAAAGATTTCCAATCTACTGATCAAGTTACGTACAAACCTAATCTCTATAAAGACAAAATACAATCTTGATATATTTGTACCTACCGTCCTTAATTCACCCCTGAGCATAGACACCTGTAAAAAGGAAACAGAGCAAGAAGGTAAAGAATCTGAAACAAGCGAGGAAGAAATAGAAGAGAAAGATCTAAACGATCTAACAATTCCTGCGCTATTAACATTACCTGATATAGAAGCGTTGTCTGAACAAGACAACGAATCAGATTTGGACATCAATACAAGTGTAATAAACACAACTGACAGGATGGCAGAATTAAATGCCCGAAGGGCATATATGAAAGATATAAACATAGCCATACCTGAATTTAACGGCACGAAAATGCAACTCAAAAGATTCGTAACAGCTCTGAAGTTGGTAGATATGATGAAAGGCGACTACGAAAATATAGCAGTTGAGGTAATAAAATCAAAAATTATTGGCCCAACACTATATGAAGTCGAAGAAGAAATTTCAATAGAAGCAATAATACAAAAATTGCAAGGCTTTGTAATTGGTGAAACATCTAAAGGTATAAAAGCCAGATTGAAGAATACAACTCAGAAAGGTAAAACCGCTGACGAATTTACTTCGCAGATAGATAACTTACGCAAAACACTTCAATCTGCATATATCGAAGAAGGTATGCCTGCAGCACTTGCCCTTAAGAATAGCACAGACGATGCTATAGAAGCAATGATTGGAAATTGCGAACACAACAGAATTAAAAATATACTTGACTCTGGTAACTTCAAAACCATGAACGAAGCTATAGCAAAGTACCTACAAAAAAATACTGAGATATCAGGTAATCCAAATACGGTTCTATTTGCTCAAAGAAACCATGGTAATTACAATAACAAATATAATTATCGTGGTAGAGGCAATGGTCGTGGTTATTACAACAACTATAACAAAAACAATAACGGCCAAAATTTCCAACTAAACAGAAACAATAGTTACAGAGGAAACAACAGAGGTTACGGCAGAAATAATAACAGAGGGAATAGAGGAAATAACCAACAAAACAGAGGTTATAACTCTAATAATAGCAATGTTAGGGTAGCCCAGAATAATTCGGGAAACTCCCAACAACCTTTAGATACTCGACAATAAAAAATTACAAGGTTTACACCATCAGTCTCAGTCAAAGCACATTTGCAAGTTTCACAAACGTAGCAACAGGAAAAGAGTTAGTATTTTTAATAGACACAGGTGCTGACATATCCATATTAAAAGAAAATTCCGACAACTTCCAATATATTCAAACCAATCAAATAATAAATATACAGGGAATAAGTCAAGAAATAACAAAATCAAAAGGACTTACTTCCATAGAAATACAAACCTCTAAATACATAATTCCACACGATTTTCATATCGTAAATTTACAATTCGCTATTTCTTGTGATGGAATACTAGGTATCGATTTCATAAGAAAATATAACTGTCAATTAGATTTTAAACCGACTGAGGATTGGCTTATAATTAGACCAAATAATTTACAATATCCCATATATGTCACAAGTTGTCCGAAAAATTGAAATAACCTCAGCGGAAGACAGTATATTAATTCCTAACCAAGAAATTCAGCAGGGTATTTACATAGCAAATACCATAGCATCTTCTCAAAACGCATTCATAAAATTGCTAAATACAACAAACACAAATCAAATAGTCAATATAAATAACTTGCATTACGAATCACTTTCGAACTACGAAGTAGTTAAAACAAGTTCAGAAGATAGAGAGAAAACGGTATTAGCGACATTCTCGAAGAATTTCCCACCACAGTTCAATAGCCAACTAACCAAATTATGCACACAGTATAGTGATGTGTTCGGTTTGGAAACCGAATCTATAACTACCAATAATTTTTATAAACAAAAACTGAGACTGAAAGATGATGAACCAATATATATGAAGAACTACAGAAATCCTCATAGTCAAAAAGACGAGATACAAAAACAAGTCCAAAAGTTAATAGATGACAAAATAGTTGAACCATCGGTATCAGCTTATAACAGCCCACTGTAACTTGTACCAAAGAAATCACTGCCTAATTCCGAAAAGAAGAAATGGCGATTAGTAATTGACTATCGTCAGATTAATAAAAAATTGTTGTCCGATAAATTCCCACTCCCAAGGATTGATGATATTCTAGATCAACTGGGAAGGGCGAAGTACTTTTCGTGCCTGGATTCAATGTCAGGTTTTCATCAGATAGAACTCGAAAAAGAGTCACGAAATGTTACATCCTTTTCAACAAACAATGGTTCATATCGCTTCACGCGATTACCATTTGGTCTAAAGATAGCGCCAAATTCATTCCAGAGAATGATGACTATAGCATTCACTGGACTTGAAGCTTCTCAAGCATTCCTTTATATGGACGATTTAATAGTCATTGGTTGTTCTGAAAAACATATGCTCAATAACTTAACAGATGTGTTTGAGAAATGTAGGCAACACAACCTAAAATTACATCCCGAAAAATGTTCATTTTTTATGCATGAAGTCAACTTTTTGGGGCATAAATGCACAGACAAAGGAATCTTGCCTGATGACACAAAATACGACGTCATCCAAAATTATCCAGTCCCCCACGATGCGGACAGCGCTAGAAGATTCATTGCATTTTGCAATTATTACAGAAGATTCATAAAGAATTTTGCCGACTATTCTCGTCACATAACAAGATTATGGACAGCTGACTGTAAAAATGCTTTTGAACATCTAAAATCGGCATTAATGAACCCAACTCTATTGCAATACCCAGATTTCAGCAAAGAATTTTGCATAATCACTGATGCGAGTAAGCACGCATGTGGAGCAGCCCTAACACAGAACAAAGAAGGACTCCAGCTACCAGTTGCATACGCATCAAGAGCCTTTACAAAAGGTGAGAGCAACAAGAGTACAACAGAACAAGAATTAGCAGCTATTCATTGGGCAATAACACATTTCAGACCATACATTTATGGTAGACATTTCACCGTCAAAACTGATCACAGAGCACTTACTTATCTATTTTCAATGATAAATCCAAGTTCGAAACTAACGCGAATGAGACTTGAATTAGAGGAATATGACTTCACAGTAGAGTATCTAAAGGGTAAAGATAATTATGTAGCAGATGCCCTATCAAGAATAACAATCACAGACTTACAAAACATACAAATCGATAAAAAAATTCTGAAAGTCACTACCAGAAACCAAAATAAACAGTTAACTTCCTGCGCAGGGAACGAAAAAGAAAAAGAAGATTTGCAAAAGCAAACTCTAGATGCTTCTAAGCCCAACGTATACGAAGTCATTGTAATTGACTTAGGTCAATTTTTCCAAAGGCTCGAAAAAGAAGCCGGTATACTCAACATCAGTAAAGTCAAATTGGCACCGAGCGAAAAGATCTTTGAGACTATTTCCATAGAATCTTTCAAAAATATGGGCAATAAAATATTGAAACTTTTAAGAGTAGCGCTACTCAAGCCGGTGACCCTATTATCAAATAATGATAAAGAAAAAGAAGCAATACTGTTTACGTTCCACGATGACCCAATACAAGGAGGTCATACTGGAATATTGAGAACTATGGCCAAAATAAAAAGGCATTATTATTGGAAAAATATGACACGAGATATATCTCAATATATAAAAAAATGTAATAAGTGTCAAAAAGCAAAGATAACAAAGCATACAAAAACCCCGTTAATCATAACTGAAACGCCACAACAGGCTTTCGATAGGGTAATTGTGGATACGATCGGTCCACTCCCAACATCAGAACACGGAATGAATACGCAGTAACTTTAATCTGCGACCTAACAAAATACCTTGTAATAATACCAATTAAAGACAAAAGTGCAAAAACAGTAGCGAAAGCTATATTTGAAGATTTCATTCTGCGGTACGGTCCAATGAAGACGTTTATTACGGACATGGGAACAGAATATAGAAACTCAATAATTGAAGATTTATGCAAAAACTTGCAAGTAAAAAAGATAACTTCAACTGCACATCATCACCAGACTGTAGGCACTGTGGAGCGAAGCCACCGAACACTTAATGCATTTTTTCGATCATACATTTCAGTTGACAAAACTGACTGGGATGTATGGATAAGATACTTCGAATATTGTTTTAATACAACACCCTCTATGGCACATGATTATTGTCCATATAAGTTGGTATTCGGTAAAACTTCAAATTTACCACAACAATTTAATAGTGTTGATAAGATACATCCACTATATAACATAGAAGATTATGCTAAGGAATCAAAATTTAGATTAGAACAGACTTATAAAAGAGCAAGAATTATGTTAGAACAGCACAAAGCGAAGAATAAGGAAATATATGATAGAAAGGTAAAAAATATTGAATTAGAAATAGGAAATAAGGTTTTATTACGTAATGATACGGGTCATAAGCTAGAATCTAAGTATTTAGGCCCATACATCATAGAAGAAATAAAAGATAGGGATAACATTTTAATTAAAGATACAAAGAATAAGAAACAATTAGTGCATAAAGATAGGTTAAAAATCTTAACCAATTGATATATAAGTTAAGACCAGATATGCTTCACCATCACAATCACACTCACACCACACCCATAGAGAACACTTAAGAGTTAACATAACGAGCATCGGCACGATCATAGAAGGCAACGCCAAGAATGTCACCCGATAACCTTGCAACACACAATCATCTTCACACGATCGACAGACTAAACATTCCTAGGGGAATGGTGCCAAATTCGGTACATCAACAGCAAGCCGCCCAATCCCATAAACTATTTCGGCAATAAGCATCATGTTCGGTGCACCAACCGTCACGTCGCCCAAATCGATTTCATGTTAAACATCGATTCGGCAATAAGCATCATGTTCGGTGCACCAGCCGTCACGTCGCCCAAATCAATTTCATGATTAAGCAGATCCCACGCTCGCGTTGACCCTTAGACTCAACAAGCGTCGCTGTCACCATCGACGCCCGAAAGTGGAGGCTTCATTCAAACATAATCGATCTATTCAAATCAGTCTTTAATCCTAGTACAAACTTGTCACTTCGTTAGAGCTCCGCGATCTCGGTTCAGTCTAGTAGTCACAAAGTCTTCCAGTAAAAAAGATAGATTTGTAAATGTGTACTCAGTAAAGAATAAATCAAATAAAAACTTTATTTTTTTGTGCGACTAACTAAGATTGTGTTTAATTGGCGCCCGAGCAGGGACCCCGCGTTTAAAAGTTGATCAAGTGAAGTGAAACGGCAATTGTGATAAGTGTTAATCAAAAGTGAACGCAAATAAATACGCCTTCTGAACGATAACCGAAATATACGCAGTGCCAATAAAAACTTCGCTGAGGTCAGACGGGGTTACAATAAAAACTGATCGCTGCATCCCTTTAGTATCTGTTCGAAGGGAAATCGGTACAAAGGTGTCTGGAACTGGAGCGTTAGTACCCAACGAGGGAAAAGCGAGGACCCCAACCGACCAACTGATACAAGCACCGAAATGAAACTATTTTTAATGTAAGTTAAGTCGAAACTAAGAAAAATTAAAAAAGGAAAAGAAAGAAACAATATTTAAAAAGAAAAATCAAAACAGAAACGAATTAAAATATTAAGAACCAAATTTAAAAAAAAATAAGAGACGAATTACTATCTTAAGGAACAATTTTTTTCAAATAAGAAACGAATTAGCATTATAAGAAACGAAAAACTAACCAACAATTACAATAACCATCTCTACTAACAAAATTTTAAACCAAAAGCCATTTCCATCAAAACTTTTCTCTAAACGGTATCGCGTCGCGAACAAATTTTCTTGTTTTTTCGAATAATTATTCGACGCGTAATACAATCGTTTGTTTTTTTTGAAGTGAATTAATCTCCTTTGAAATTGAAAATGTCTGAAACCGACAATTGGGTAAAAGCCGCAGTCCTTCAGTCAGGAGGTCGCCCTACGACAGAGTCACAGGGTGCGTCAACCTCAACCGCTGCAAACAGAAGTATTGAGGCTATATCCATACAAGGGTTAGACGCAGTAGTTGATAGTCTTTTAACAGCTAGAATGGGATCTTATATTGAACAAATAAAACTGGCCCAGCCAATAACTTCAGAATACAGAGACTTAACCCTGAATTTACAAGACAATTGGAATGAGGTAGATAAGGTTCCAGATTTAGTGAAAGGCCTTAAAGAATTCTCTGGAAACCCAGCAGAATTCACAACTTGGTTTGCTTCAACCTCGCGTGTAATGAATGCCTTCGCTCCCTTGCAAGGTACGCCAAAATATTTCGCGATTTTACTAACAGTCAGAGATAAGATCACAGGGCATGCGAACATTGTATTGAAAGTAAATGATACCGCGCTACATTGGGAGGCAATCTCAAAATGCCTTTTAGAAGAGTACTCAGACAGACGAGATTTGGGCACATTGGAGTATCAATTGTTCTCTATGAGTCAAAAGAATAGTACAATCCACGAGTTTTACCTTGCGGTAAATCATCAAATGTCCTTAATTATTAGTCAAATGAAGAATATGGGACATGGCCCTGAAGTCATGGCAGTCTTGTCGAAACAAATAAGGGACAGAGCCTTAGACACATTTATCAGGGGCCGGCGATTTGTCCGATAGAATAAGTCTAGCGCAACCTCTCAATTTGAAGCATGCGTTGCAAATGATAGAAGATTTGACTAATAAACATACTAAAAACTCGATTGGCTCGGGTTATCAACACCCTCGCCCAAATTCAACACACAAGACGGGACAATATACCAGAATTAACAACCCTCCACAATGGTCATACCCTCCGGTACTTCCACCGAAACCACATAATAATAACGTAAATTGGTACAATCCTAGACAGATTCCAAGCACTTTTACACCACAAAATAATTTTTCTCAGAACCAGGGTATTTCCCAAAATATTCCCTTCCGTAATAGTAATCAAACATTCTTCAACACACCACCTAGACCACTTGCCCCAAAGCCTCAACCTAAGCCTACACCAATGGATGTAGACGGTTCTATAATGACAAGAAATGTGAATTATATGAATAGGCCAAACATAACTCCTACACAACCAGTTCTATTAAAAAGAGTAAATTGTCGCATGTTGTGGAATAACATTAACAACAATACAAACATATTGTAGCAATTAGTTACAATATTTATGTGCGCAACATTCAAGTGCATTTGCCTCTTAAGTAACATGACCACCCATGAGTGCACGGTGCTGGACAATTGCTGTGTCGGCAAATATAACACGCGCGGCCGCTTTGGCCCAAGATGCAATATGATACATCCTCACTCCACCGCTGCGACGGTACATAAACATACATACTCTTATGTAAACATTTATACATTTATACATAAGTATGTTTATACATAAGCATACCGCTCCTCTGCCTGCATGACCAGCAGCGCAGCTACGCGGTCTTAGCTATAGACGACAATTGTTATAGAATTAAGATTCATTCAATAAAACCAAGCCAACCAAACAGAACATATTATTCTTCTCTAAATAAATTTGTGAAATAATATGAAACATCGAACCTTTTATATTACATGGCGACCGTGACAGTGGTCACTAAGTACAAAAAGTGACCAGAAAAAAAAAGGAAATTAAACAACAACTGGAATTACAGTGTGGTAGGCAGACCGCCCACTACACCGACGTGGGAATATTATACATACAAGAAATGAATAAAGGAGAGAAAAATCACAGTAAGTAGAGTGATGGGAAGAAAAACTGGTGTGGTAAAAAAGTTAAAGGCCAGAAAGGCAGAAATATTGAAGCTAATAAATAACCCAAAAACTAATTGGAATACCTCGGTGAAATTACACGCCGAGGTAGAGGTTATAAAAACCCAATTAGAAGAAAGAAGAAATAAAACCACAACCAGAATCCCATACTCTGCAATACAAAACGTGGCAAAACCAAAGATAAGAATAAGTCCACAAGCTGAGAAAGAGATACCAAAACCGAAGAAGGCCTGCCCGAACGACTGCGAGGGACCATTATACTCAGCATACTGCGAGTATACGTGCAAGCATTGCTACGGGACTCCAAAGGAGGAGCCAGTCCCCAAACTGAAGAAATCAAAAATCAACAAATCTGGTGCGATGACCGGCACCGGAACCGCCTGAGCTCATAGGCCACGGACATCAGCAGCTGAGACTACAAGCGTGAAAAGCAGGCCGCTTTTTACGCCATCGATGGAGCATCAGCGTGCCAACCGGCGACGACCAGCTGATGCTAGAAACTAGACGGAAAGAAGATAACAAGAAGAAAAAACAAATAAACAACCTATGTGCTGCGTCACAAATTTTTTTGAGTGTACTGCGATGCACATTTTTTTTTGTAATATATAAGTAATCAATGTACAATTGTGCGGCATTAAAGCTGTCCGATTAGAGTGTGGCCTGAAAACCATACGCAAAAGTAGGCAGGAACATATGTAAAAAAAAAAAAGAGCCTTCAGCTCAAAATACTAATATTAAAGTAAATTCAAGAAAATATATAATGAAATGAAAAATTCAAATTTTTGATTTAAAATCTTTTTTTTTAAATGGAATGTTTGACAACAAAATAAGTAAATTTGATGATACATTTGATACACCCAATATGGGTTAATAGACACTAAAACAGTGGACTCCACTGCAAATGTTATTAACAAAATAGAGTCATCAAATGTAGATCTAAAACCAACAAATGTACTTTTATTAATAATTGTGATAATAATGAGCGCATATGTATTATATAAAGCATACAAATTACACAATAAATGTGTAACAAAGAGAGCCTTAAGCCATGCTAATGATCTTGATAAGATCTAAATAACATATGCATCAATTATTGTAACAGTGCATTTACAAAAAAAAAAAGATCATTTTCGAAATTTAAAAAAAAAATTATATAAAAAAAAAAAAATAAAATTTAAAAAAAAAAAACACAAATATATATATTAATTGGATAAAATGAGCACATTAGAAGATTATTTTAGGAAGATAGTAGATAGGAATACTAGCATTATAGAAGACCTACTAGAGGTTTTTAGAACAGGTAATGTCAATTCGGTACAGAATTCGATAAATTTAGTACAGATTAGAGCAGCATACCTTGATTTGACTGGAGAAGAATTCCCAGTTCAAGGAAGCGCAATGGTACAGATGTGTTTTCTAATTACAGTACCAAATATATGTTGTTTTTCAAATGCAACAGGTACACTTCGCTTCTATCTGATGGACCAAGCACAGCAACAATAGGTTGTCACAAATTAAGTAAACATGAATAAAGTAGAAACTGAACATCTGCAGAAATATATTCCTTTCCTTGATTTCCTGATACACTCAGGACCGGTAAACAAAAAGTACAAGGAAATAAAAATCTGGATACAAAACAACTACAAGTTTAAAAGAAACATTGTGGAACTTATGGAAAAATCCATAAAAATAGCCTATAGCAGACTGTTACTAGAGAAACCTAGGAATAAGGATGTGCCTGCATGGGTGCATAATATTTTTAAAACAGAAATAGAAACTATCAATGTAGTAGAATCAGATGAGGACATCTAAATAAATAAAAAAAAAAAAACCCACAAAAATAAACTTTTAAGCATGGAATGGGAAGAATTAATTACCCATATCCAAAATATTAAAGAAAATTTTAAGAAATCATATAAATGTGTTACACAAAATAGGAATATCCAAAAGGAAACCATAAACAAGCACGCAAAAATCCTAGTTGATTCTTTCAACGAAGCGAGAAATTTAGTGCATGTTAATAGAGAGAGCATAGGTAAAGAAAATTGGTCAAAGATTTCCAATCTATTGATCAAGTTACGAGCAAACCTAATCTCTATAAAAACAAAATATAATCTTGAAATATTCGTACCGACCGTACTTAATTCACCTCTGAGCATAGACACCTCTAAAAAGGAAACAGAGCAAGAAGGTGAAGAATCTGAAACAAGCGAGGAAGAAATAGAAGAGAAAGATCTAAACGATCTAACAATTCCTGCGCTTTTAACACTACCTGATATAGAAGTGTTGTCTGAACAAGACAACGAATCGGACTTAGACATCAATAAAAGTGTAATAAACACAACCAACAGGATGGCAGAATTAAATGCCCGAAGGGCATATGTGAAAGAAATAAGCATATCCATACCTGAATTTAACGGCTCAAAAATGCAACTCCAAAGATTCATTACAGCTCTGGAGTTGGTGGATATGATGAAAGGAGACTATGAAGATATAGCAGTTCGGGTAATAAAATCAAAAATTGTTGGCCCAACATTATATGAAGTAAACAAAGAGACTTCAATAGAAGCAATAATACAAAAATTGCAAGGCGTTGTAATTGGTGAAACATCCAAGGTTATAAAAGCCAAGTTGAAGAATACAGCTCAGAAAGGTAAAACCGCTGACAAATTTACTTCAGAGATAGACAACTTGCGAAAGACACTGCAATCAGCATATATCGAAGAGGGTATACCTGCAGAAATTGCTAGTAAGAATAGCACAGACGAGGCTATAGAAGCAATGATTGCAAATTGCGATAACAACAGAATTAAAAATATACTTGACTCTGGAAACTTCAAAACCATGGATGAAGCAATAGCAAAGTACTTACAAAAAAGTACTGAAATATCAGGCAAGCCAAATACGGTCCTATTTGCTCAAAGAGGCCGTGGTAATCATAATAACAGATATAATTATCGTGGTAGAGGTAATGGTCGTGGTAATTATAATAATTATAACAATTATAATAATAGCTACAACAATGGCCAAAACTATAACCAGAACTACAACCAGAGAGGAAACAACAGAGGCAGAAACAATAACAGAAGGAATAGAGGAAACAACCAACAAAACAGAGGTTATAACTCTAATAATAGCAATGTTAGGGTAGCCCAGAACAATTCGGGAAACTCCCAACAACCTTTAGATACTCAGCAATAAAAAATTACAAGGTTTACACCATCAGTCTCAGTCAAAGCACATTTGTAAGTTTCACTAACGTAGCAACAGGAAAAGAATTAGTATTTTAATAGACACAGGCGCTGACATATCAATTTTAAAAGAAAATTCCGACAACTTCCAATATATTCAAACAAATCAAATAATAAATATACAGGGAATAAGTCAAGAAATAACAAAATCTAAAGGACTTACTTCCATTGAAATACAAACCTCTAAATACATAATTCCACACGATTTTCATATCGTAAATTTACAATTCGCTATTCCTTGTGATGGAATACTAGGTATCGATTTCATAAGAAAATATAACTGTCAATTAGATTTCAAACCGACTGAGGATTGGCTTATACTTAGACCAAATAATCTACAATATCCCATATATGTGCCAATAGCATACAGTTCTGGCAACAACTCCATAGTTCTGCCAGCAAGATCACAAGTTGTCCGAAAAATTGAAATAACCTCAGCGGAAGACAGTATATTAATTCCGAACCAAGAAATTCAGCATGGTATTTACATAGCAAATACCATAGCATCTTCTCAAAACGCGTTCATAAAATTACTAAATACAACAAACACAAATCAAATAGTCAAGATAAATAACTTGCAGTACGAATCACTTTCGAACTACGAAGTAGTTAAAACAAGTCCAGAAGATAGAGAGAAAACGGTATTAGCGACACTCTCCAAGAATTTCCCACCACAGTTCAATAGCCAACTAACCAAATTATGCACACAGTATAGTGATGTGTTCGGTCTGGATACCGAATCTATAACTACCAATAATTTTTATAAACAAAAGCTGAGACTGAAAGATGATGAACCAATATATATAAAGAACTACAGAAATCCTCATAGTCAAAAAGACGAGATACAAAGACAAGTCCAAAAGCTTATAAAAGACGAAATAGTTGAGCCTTCTGTATCCCCATACAACAGCCCACTTTTATTGGTACCGAAAAAATCGTTACCAAACGCTGAAAATAAAAAATGGCGATTAGTAATTGACTATCGTCAAATTAATAAAAAATTGTTGTCCGATAAATTTCCGCTACCTAGAATTGATGACATTTTAGACCAACTAGGTAGAGCAAAATATTTTTCATGCCTTGACCTAATGTCAGGTTTTCACCAAATTGAACTCGAAGAAGAGTCACGAGACATAACATCCTTTTCCACAAGTAATGGCTCATACCGCTTCACGCGACTACCATTCGGTTTAAAAATAGCGCCAAATTCGTTCCAGAGAATGATGACTATAGCGTTCTCTGGCCTTGAACCTTCGCAAGCATTTCTTTACATGGATGACTTAATAGTCATAGGTTGTTCCGAAAAACACATGATCAATAATCTAACAGATGTTTTTGAGAAGTGTAGGCAACATAACCTAAAGTTACATCCTGAAAAATGTTCATTTTTTATGCATGAAGTCACCTTTTTGGGACATAAATGCACAGATAAAGGAATCTTGCCTGATGACACGAAATATGATGTCATTCAAAATTATCCAGTCCCACATGATGCGGACAGCGCTAGAAGATTCATTGCATTTTGCAACTATTATCGAAGATTTATACAAAACTTCGCTGAATATTCTCGTCACATAACAAACCTATGTAAGAAAAATGTTAAATTCGAATGGACAAGTGATTGTCAAAATGCGTTCGAGCATTTGAAATCAGCACTAATGAACCCAACTCTATTACAGTACCCAGATTTTAGCAAAGAATTTTGCATAATCACCGACGCAAGCAAATACGCATGTGGAGCAGTCCTAACACAAAATAAAAGTGGACTACAGCTTCCAGTAGCATACGCGTCTAGATCCTTTACAAAAGGTGAGAGTAATAAGAGTACAACTGAACAAGAGTTAGCAGCGATTCACTGGGCAATCACGCACTTCAGACCATACATTTATGGTAGACATTTCACTGTCAAAACAGATCACAGAGCATTAACTTATTTGTTTTCAATGACAAATCCAAGTTCCAAGCTAACTAGAATGCGACTTGAACTCGAGGAGTATAATTTTACAGTAGAGTATCTAAAGGGGAAAGATAATTTCGTAGCCGACGCGCTATCAAGAATAACAATACAGGACTTACAAAATATACAAACGAGTAACAAACTTCTGAGAGTCACTACCAGAAATCAAAGTAAACAGTCAAATTCCTGCGCAGGAAAAGAAAAAGAAAATAATATAAAAGAGTTGCAAAAGCAATCTCTTAATGCTTCTAAGCCCAACGTATATGACGTCATTGTAAATGACGAAGTACGAAAAGTAGTGACCTTGCGGATAACTGATTCTTTAACCACATTCAAACATGGCAAGAAAGTTATAGCAAGAATTGACATTTGCAATATGTATACCAATGGAATTCTTGATTTAGGTCAATTTTTTCAAAGGCTCGAAAAAGAAGCCGGTATAATCAACATCAGTAAAGTCAAAGTGGCACCGAGCGAAAAGATCTTTGAAACCGTTTCAATAGAATCTTTCAAAAATATGGGCAACAAAATATTGAAATTTTTAAGAGTAGCGCTACTCAAGCCGGTGACCCTATTATTAAATAATGATAAAGAAAAAGAAGCAATACTGTTTACGTTCCACGATGACCCCATACAAGGAGGTCATACTGGAATATCGAGAACTACAGCCAAAATAAAAAGGCATTATTATTGGAAAAATATGACACGAGATATATCTCAATATATAAAAAAATGTAATAAGTGTCAAAAAGCAAAAATAACAAAGCACACAAAAACTCCGTTAATTATAACTGAAACGCCACAACAGGCTTTCGATAGGGTTATTGTGGATACGATCGGTCCACTCCCAAAATCAGAACACGGAAATGAATACGCAGTAACCTTAATCTGCGATTTAACAAAATACTTAGTAATAATACCAATTATAGATAAAAGTGCAAAAACAGTAGCGAAAGCTATATTTGAAGATTTCATTCTGCGGTACGGTCCTATGAAGACGTTCATTACGGACATGGGAACAGAATACCGAAACTCAATAATTGAAGATTTATGCAAAAACTTGCAAATAAAAAAGATAACTTCAACCGCACATCATCACCAGACTGTAGGCACTGTGGAGCGAAGCCACAGAACACTAAATGAATTTTTACGATCATACATTTCAGTCGACAAAACTGACTGGGATGTATGGATAAGATACTTCGAATATTGTTTTAATACAACACCCTCTATGGCACATGATTATTGTCCATATGAGTTGGTATTCGGTAAAACTTCAAATTTACCACAACAATTTAATAGTGTTGATAAGATAAATCCACTATATAACATAGAAGATTATGCTAAGGAATCAAAATTTAGATTAGAACAGGCTTATAAGAGAGCAAGAATTATGTTAGAACAGCATAAAGCAAAGAATAAGGAAATATATGATAGAAAAGTAAAAGATATTGAATTAGAAATAGGAGATAAGGTTTTATTACGTAATGATACGGGTCATAAGTTAGAATCTAAGTATTTAGGCCCATACATCATAGAAGAAATAAAAGATAGGGATAACATTTTAATTAAAGATACAAAGAATAAGAAACAATTAGTGCATAAAGATAGGTTAAAGATCTTAACCAATTAATATATATATATATATATATATATATATATAAAAAAAAAAAAAAAAAAATATAATAATAATAAAAATAAAACAAAGAACATAAATTTGAATAAATAAATAACAAACATTTAATGACACTATACATACACAAGTATAATTTTGACAGATGTATCATTAAATAAACACTCAAACACTCAAAAAAAAAAAAAAAAAAAAAACAATAGTCAGTAAATAAATCTCTATATAATAAAAAATTAGAAAATAACTCCATATAATTACGTTATTTTTCTAAAGAGGGGGGATGTAGCATGTTGTGGAATAACATTAACAACAATACAAACATATTGTAGCAATTAGTTACAATATTTATGTGCGCAACATTCAAGTGCATTTGCCTCTTAAGTAACATGACCACCCATGAGTGCACGGTGCTGGACAATTGCTGTGTCGGCAAATATAACACGCGCGGCCGCTTTGGCCCAAGATGCAATATGATACATCCTCACTCCACCGCTGCGACGGTACATAAACATACATACTCTTATGTAAACATTTATACATTTATACATAAGTATGTTTATACATAAGCATACCGCTCCTCTGCCTGCATGACCAGCAGCGCAGCTACGCGGTCTTAGCTATAGACGACAATTGTTATAGAATTAAGATTCATTCAATAAAACCAAGCCAACCAAACAGAACATATTATTCTTCTCTAAATAAATTTGTGAAATAATATGAAACATCGAACCTTTTATATTACAAAATCCTTTTAATACAAATTTCCCAAATAAAGTCCAGAGACAGTTCCACATCGGAGCTGAAGTTCAAGAAGGGCAATACAGTGACCCACTACCAGAAGAATTTCAGGTCAACGTAACTGAAGCCCAGTTGTCCGAGTATCAAGAACAAGAAGACTATTTCCAATTAGTCCCATACTCACAATTTTCAGAGTATGAACAACAGCAAGAATACCTTACCACTCAAAGTGGCCCGTCCGAATTAAGTCCGCAAGATAGGGAAAGATCACAACCTACAGTTCAAGATTCTCTCCCACAAATTGAAGACACTGTCAATTTTTTAGGATGAAATGTTCCTCTTTGCCGTACTTTGTAGTCCGGGACAAAGACGGAACAGTATATAATTTCTTAATAGATACCGGTTCAAATAAAAATTATATCCAACCTGAAGTAGCAAAAAATATAAAACCAAATGAACATAAATTTTACGCGAATTCTGTGAGTGGACGCATCCTAATTACAGAGCACGTCCACCTGGGTCTCTTTAATGAGCCTAATAAACCCATAATTTTTTTTTTACTACCAAATCTGAAATCATTTCACGGAATCCTAGGTAACGACACATTGAAAGAACTAAATGCTATTATAGATGTGGGAAAAGATTTATTACAAGTCAACAACTCTCATGTTGTTAAAGTGAGACAGATGCGAGCTCAGCAGGTCCACACGATCAATTCAGATCAACTATCGGGTAATCAAAAGTCAAAGCTAGAGGCACTTCAGGAGGAATACAAAGCCCTATTTGCAAGTCCAGACATGAAGCTGACTTATACCACCAACGTTCAAGGTGAAATTCGAACGTCATCAGACACTCCAGTCTATTCGAAACATTACCCGTATCCAGCATCTTTGAAAGAAGTAGTAGAAGAACAAATTCAGGAACTACTAAAAGATGGTATAATACGACCCTCACGGTCGCCCTATGGCTCTCCTGTATGGATTGTTCCGAAAAAAAGTGACAGTTCAGGAAAAAAGAAGTATAGGATGGTCATAGATTATAGAAAACTAAATTCGGTCACTATTTCGGATAGATACCCTATCCCAGAAATTGGAGAAATGATTGCTCAATTGGGCAACAATAAATACTTCTCCGTTCTTGACCTAAAGAGTGGATTTCATCAGATCCCTCTAAAGGAATCCGACATTGAAAAAACAGCATTTTTTATAAATGGAGGAAAATATGAATTTACCAGACTCCCCTTTGGGTTGAAAAACTCCCCTGCCATATTCCAGAGAGCCCTCGATGATATCTTAAGAGAACATATAGGGAAAATATGTTATGTGTACATCGACGACATCATAATATTCAGCAAAACAGAGGAGGAACATTTTAGCCATCTGGCCCAGGTATTCTCTACCTTAGCTGAAGCCAATATGAAAGTGCAAGTCGATAAGTGCAAATTTTTAAAGCACAGCGTTGATTTCCTAGGTGTGGTGATATCAAGCGAAGGTGTTAAAACTAATCCGGAGAAAGTACAAGCAATAAAGAATTTTCCTATACCAAAAAATTTGAAGCAATTAAGATCATTCTTGGGTTTAGCTAGTTACTATAGGCGGTTCATTAAAGACTTCGCAAAGCTAGCAAGACCACTCACAAATCTGTTACGTGGTGAGCACGGGAGAACAAAGAAGAATGTCTCTAACAAAATTGAGATTCGTTTTGGTAAAGAAGAACTAGACTCTTTCACAAAAGTCAAGAATGCACTAGTCTCGCAGGATGTATTGTTAGCGTACCCCGATTTCAGTAAAGAATTTCATCTGACTACAGATGCTTCGAATATAGCGATAGGTGCCTCATTAGAACAGAATGGCAGACCAATCACATTCATATCAAGAGCATTATCCAAGACAGAGGAAAATTACGCAACGAATGAAAGGGAAATGTTGGCCATAGTATGGGCCTTAGAAAAATTGAGGATGTACCTTTACGGGAAATCAAAAGTGGTCATTTATACAGACCATCAACCGCTTACCTATGCGCTGAGTCCTAAAAACAACAACACGAAGCTGAAAAAATGGAAGAGTTACCTAGAGGAATACAATTACGAGCTGAAGTATAAACCGGGTAGCTCCAATGTAGTAGCAGATGCACTTTCGAGAAACCCTACTAGCATAAATGCCAGTAGTACGTCGGCAGCTACTATGCATAGCGACGAAAGCTCAGGGCATGAATTAATACCGACTATGGACATCCCTATCAATGTATTTAAGAACCAACTAATACTCCTCACAAACGAAAACGAAAGCACGACATTTGAATTACCATTCCCCACTTATCGCAGGCATACGGTAGTTCGAAGAAATTATTCGGAAAGTGATCTCGTAGAAATCTTAAAAGCAAAATTAGACCCTAGAATAGTGAATGGTATTTTCACTTCAGAAAGTATCATGGGAAAAATTCAGCTGATATTCCCAGAACATTTTAGGAATTATAAAGTTAGGTTTACACAGATCCAAACTACAGATGTCCATGAGAACAGTGAGCAGCAAGAGATCATAACTAAAGAACATACCAGAGCACATAGAAATGCAATAGAGAACAAAAAACAAATTTTATCTAAAGTCTTTTTTCCAGGAATGAGGAAAAAAATAGAAGCAATAGTAAAAGCATGCCAAACATGCAAACTCTCTAAATACCAAAGACACCCCCCAAACCAAGAAATCCAGTCAACACCTATACCAAATTATCCAGGAGAAATAATCCACATAGACCTCTACTCGACTCAGAATAAAACCATCTTAACGGCAATAGACAAATTTCAAAATATGCACAAATAAAGTTAGTGAATTCAAAAGCAGCAGAACACTTAAAGGTACCATTACGTGAGTTATTGGTAGCCTTTGGAGCAACCAAAACAGTGGTAATGGACAATGAAAAGTCGTTGAACTCCGCTTCAATAAAGTTCCTTTTCAACGATCAATTGGGTATAAATGTACACACAACTCCACCGTATACTTCGTCTAGCAATGGTCAGGTAGAAAGATTCCATTCCACATTCACGGAGTTAATGAGATGCCTAAAGGTTGAGCATCCGGAATTAGAATTTGAAGACCTAATATTCAGAGCAGTAGACGAATACAATAGAACGATCCACAGTACAACTAACAAAAAACCAATAGAAACCTTTTTCGCATTGGACTTGGCACACTCTCCGGAAAAACTAGCACTAGAAAGACAAAAAACTTCAAAGAGAATTTTAGACAAACAATCTGCAGACTTACAATACCATAACAAGAGTAAAGAACCCATAAAAATTTATGACCCAGGAGAAATAATTTATGTCAAAATAAACAAGAGATTGGGTTCTAAGCTAACACCAAGATATAAAGAGGAAACGGTAGCTGAAGATTTGAATACAAAGATTAAAACAAGGTCAGGCAGGATAGTACATAAAAACCAGTTGAAATATTGACCAATATCCATCTTCGACAGGTTAATGTTGATACCAGTATGTTTGGGACATACGACTATCCTGGACTACTCAAAATCAAGAGTAGTAATGCTGGAAACTGGGACGGCAGCGAGGCAGAACGGCACGTTCAAAATTATACATGTTGTAGAAGTAGAAAAGTATGAACAGGCATTGTCGGTGTTAAAGGAGGTCGTACTAAATTCAACTAAAACAAACCCGTATTACCCCTTCCTTATTTACGAAATAACCCGAATCGAGAATGAAATCAAAAGATTAAAGCCTATAAAGTTCAGGGCTAAACGCTCTCTTGACATACTTGGAACAGCGTGGAAGTGGCTCGCGGGTACCCCAGATCACCAGGACCATAAAATTGTAATCGATAAAATTAATGAACAGCTCAAAAATAATAACAAACAAGTAGTAATTAATGAGCTAGTAGAAAATAAGATAAACGATTTGATTAAAATAACTAACATTTTACTATTACATAAAAAACCGGAAACAGAAGATAAAGTAAAAGAAATAGAAGTAACAAAATTTAAACTGAGTCTATTAAGAGAGGAAATTACAAATATCATTTATGCAATAGATTGGGCTAAAGCCAATACAATAAATTCTTTAATTTTATCACCAGCAGAAATAAATATTATTGAAACATATGCTGAAGAAAGCTTAACATTTGTAAATATCGAAGAGCTCATAGAATTTGCTGAAGTAAGTGTTGCTTCGAATGGCAGAGCTCTCCTTTATATTGTCAGCATACCTAGGGTGATTAAAGAACAATGTAAGAAAATCATGGCATTACCTATTAAATCTGGAAAAACAATTGAAAAAATAGATTATAATCACATATTAAAATGTAATAAACAATATTTCGGTTTAGCTAATAAGAACAAATGTAAAACCCAAAACAACAAAATATTATGTAAACTGGAAGATTTGACTGACTTAAAAAATAGCAAATGCATAGGAGCGTATTTTCACAGGAAAAAACCAACTTGCCAAACAACCAACAATCAACATGTGAAATCACACTCGGAGGTAGCTCCTGGCACAATCCTACTAAACCAATTCCAGGGTATCATCAACGTCGATGGAGAAAACCTTACTCTGGACGGAACTTTCATAATCCAATCACAGAATGCAACAATCAACATAGACGATTCGTGGTACATCATGAAGACAAAGCGTGAAGCAGAAGTTCAACCCCCATTACTTCAACTATTATCGGACAAACAGCACCAAGGCGAAACCCTATCTCTGGAGATGATTAAAGAACTGCACTTGAACAACACGAACAGCCTGGAAAAAATCCAGACTGACAATGTCATAATTTCATCATCCTATTCAATCATCATAACAATATTAGCGATCGCAGCGATCACATACTGGGTGATCAAGAAGAAATGCAACCACAGACCAGAGGATAACAGTCCACCAATAGTAATGCCGGTTACACCCGTACAATATGTGGTAGCGACCGAGGACGTCCGCACTTAAGAGGGGAGGAGTTAAGACCAGATATGCTTCACCATCACAATCACACTCACACCACACCCATAGAGAACACTTAAGAGTTAACATAACGAGCATCGGCACGATCATAGAAGGCAACGCCAAGAATGTCACCCGATAACCTTGCAACACACAATCATCTTCACACGATCGACAGACTAAACATTCCTAGGGGAATGGTGCCAAATTCGGTACATCAACAGCAAGCCGCCCAATCCCATAAACTATTTCGGCAATAAGCATCATGTTCGGTGCACCAACCGTCACGTCGCCCAAATCGATTTCATGTTAAACATCGATTCGGCAATAAGCATCATGTTCGGTGCACCAGCCGTCACGTCGCCCAAATCAATTTCATGATTAAGCAGATCCCACGCTCGCGTTGACCCTTAGACTCAACAAGCGTCGCTGTCACCATCGACGCCCGAAAGTGGAGGCTTCATTCAAACATAATCGATCTATTCAAATCAGTCTTTAATCCTAGTACAAACTTGTCACTTCGTTAGAGCTCCGCGATCTCGGTTCAGTCTAGTAGTCACAAAGTCTTCCAGTAAAAAAGATAGATTTGTAAATGTGTACTCAGTAAAGAATAAATCAAATAAAAACTTTAGTTTTTTGTGCGACTAACTAAGATTGTGTTTAATTTATATATTGTTTGTGGCGGGGCGGAAGGACCCGATATAGTATCAAGTGGTTGGCGGGTGCCAATATCTTCAGGGTCTCGTACGTGAGTAGAATGATTAAAACGCGCGAAAACCTTCGTTTTAATTCTATGTTTGATTTATTTAATTCACAAGGTATACCGACACACACACGAAATGGTTCGGTTTTAAAAAGTGACAAATCGCAAAATAAAAGTTAAAGGAGATGAACGGGTGTTCGGGTGAAAATCTCGATTCGGAATAATGGCGATGCCCATTGGAAAAAACCCAGTCACCCCTCCTGGTGTGACCGTAGATGCCGAGGATCAAAAAACCCTCCTCACTCTTCACTGCTCTTCGCCGCTCACTGCTGTTCACCCGGTGGCGTGAACATACCGCCCCCTTGCAACATGTTGCAATTGCCACCCTGGACATATAAAGGACGGGGGACGGCAACGTTCTGGAGCGCCTAGATCCCACAGGAGCCGGAGACGACCCATCCGAACACGGTGCTCTGGGCTGCGGGAGTACCGCTATGACCGGGCACACAGCCTGGTTGGATGACCTTAGGATAGAGGTCTGCCCCGAGTACCACGGACACCGACGCCGGCCGATAGAAATAGGGGTCGGCCAGGATCAGGGTGGCGAATTTCTCCCGAACCGGCGCCGCCACTTCCCGGATGGGAGTGCGGATGAGCAAGTCCTCTTCGACCCGGAAGATAACGTTCCGTCGGACCTCGACTCGAGGACGGCCGTACAGGCTTGGTCGACCCCGACCTTGGTCACAGCTAACCCCAGGGACCGGGCAAAGGAGCGATTGATGCGGCTCTCAGCCGCACACGCATCGAGAAGGACGCGGGTCTCGAAGGATTTCGAGCCATTGCCCAACCGGAGAACTGCGGTTGGCAGGACAGTCGTCGTCCTGGCGTGGAGCAGGGAGGATAGAGAGATTTCGGGTGCGCCTTCTGGGGAAGCGGAGCGGTCGGACGATGATCGGGAACAGGGTTGTAGCGGGGGTGCAGCACGCCCGGAGGGGGGTGATTGGCTGCGACGCCGGGCGGAGGCACGTTGTCTCGGCGGTTGGTCGGCCATGTGGAGCAGGGGATGGTGCCTTTGCCCGCATCGTCGGCAACCATGGCGAGTCCGGCACGCGTCGGATGAATGCTCGTGTGCCAAGCAATTGGGACAATACTTGTTGATCAGCACCGCCCGGAGCCGCTTTTCCCCTCGGAGGTTCAGGAAGCGCTGACACTGCCGGAGTGCATGAACCCCCCGACAGACCCGGCATCGGTACACGTTCGTGCCCTGCGGAGCAGCTCGTTTGCTGCGGTGGTGCGGCAGACGTGTGGGGCCATGTCGCTATGAAGGGGGGAGCTGAACGAACTGTAACGAAAGAAATTACGTAGGGGGGAGTGGATTAGTCTATGCGCGGGAACGAACAACATGCACGGAGACGAGGACATTCGGAGGGAACATAGAGGGATTGGGAGTCACGATAAGGTTTTAGGCTCAGGACTCCTACTGTCTTGCAACAGAATAAGCTTCGCTACGGGTCTTCGGATAGACCCACGCGCGGTGGTGACATCAGCCACTCGGACGAGACCGTCAGCCCCGGGCAGAGTGCGCTCAATTCGCCCTAAGCGCCACTCGTTGGAGGGGAGATGATCTTCGGACACGATCACGAGGTCGCCGGTCTGGATGCTGCGAGTCGGTGACTTCCACTTGTTCCGTTTGTGAAGCTCCTTGAGGTACTCACTCTTCCAGCGGCGGCAGAAAGCCTGCTGGATTGCCTTCAGTCGCTGCCATCGGTTGATCAGTGACATAGGCTCGACCAGAATTTCCGGTTCCGCAATGGATAAGAGCGGTCCTCCAATCAGGAAATGTCCCGGGCTTAGGGCCAGCAGGTCCTCTGGATCCTCGCTCATGGGAGAGATTGGCCTGGAGTTTAGGCACGCTTCGATCCTACACAGGAGAGTGGAAAGTTCCTCGAAGGTGTATTTGACAGTGGACGAGGACTTGTAAAACAGGGTCTTAAAACTTTTGACCCCTGCTTCCCACAGTCCTCCCATATGGGGCGCGCTTGGCGGAATGAACTGCCAGGATAAAATGTGCTGGGGAAATGCCTTCATTATATCAAGCTTGGTGGCGTTCAGGAAATCTTGTTCGAGCGCCTTTGAGGCCCCTACGAAGGTTTTGCCATTGTCGGAGTAAATGCGCTGTGGGCATTGTCTCCGTGCGACAAACCGAGAGAAGGCTGCAAGAAATCTTTCAGTGGTGAGGTCGGAGGTAGCCTCGAGATGGATTGCCTTCGTGCTGAAACACACGAAGACGCAGACATAACCCTTAGTTATGAGACACGCACGCCCGGTGTAATTTTTGATCTCGAACGGCCCTGCGAAATCAATGCCCGTGTGGGTGAAGGGCCTGGAGTACGTGATCCGTTCTCGAGGGAGATCACCCATCATCTGGGTCTGTAGTCGTCGACGATGAACGATGCAGACTTTGCACCCCTTGAGGTGGGACTTCACCATGTTCTTGATCCGTGGGATCCAGAATTTGGTGCGCAGATACCGCACCATCAGTTGATTGCCGCCATGCAACGTGATGCGGTGGGCGAATTCGACAAGCAGGCGAGTGAAATGAGTACTATAGGGGAGGAGAATAGGGTGACGTTCATCATATCGGAGGGACTCGGCGGCCCGGAGTCGTCCGCAGGCGCGGAGTAACCCATGCTGATCGAGAAATGGATTCAGATTGAGTAGCGTGCTGGATGATGGCAGGGGTCGTCCTTCCCCCAGGGCCCGTATCTCCGCGAGGTATTCCCTACGCTGAGAGGTCCGAATCAAGGCGCGCTCGGCGGAGAGAAGTTCGTCATTGGTGAGGTGAACCGTGGAAGGCGTCGAAATCCTTTTGGTGGCGAAGCGTAGGATGTACGCGATGACTCGTAATGCCCTACCATAATCCGAGAAACGTTCGCTGACGTCCTCGAGTAGGGTGGTCGCGGTGGTGTGGCACTTGACTCGTTACTCCAGCTGGGTGTCTGGGAGTTCGTTATGGGGAGTTGGCCAATACTCGGGGGCTCGCTGGAGCCAGTCCGGCCCATGCCACCAGAGTCTGCTGGCCGATAACTCGGCCGCGGAGACCCCACGGCTCGCCAGATCAGCGGGGTTGTCCTCGGAGCGCACATGTGACCAGCTTTGGCCACTGGTGCTTTTGGAGATGCTGGATACCCGATTGGCCACGAAGGTGGACCAACTGCACGGGGGTTTATTGAGCCAAGCCAACACGATGGTAGAGTCGGTCCAAAACTGGGAGGTTGCAGGTGGGATTGGGAGTTCAGGAACGATCGACGCCCAGAGATCGGCTAGCAAAACCGCTCCGCATAACTCCAGCCGAGGCAGCGAGACTGTTTTGACTGGAGCTACACGGGTCTTAGCCGTTAATAAATGGACGTCTACTTGATCGCCGCACCGAACCCGCACATATAGGGCTGCTCCATACGCTTTCTGTGACGCGTCACAGAAGCCATGAAGCTCCCACGAGAGCTTATCGCTGGTGTTTAGCCAACGGGGAATGCGGAGTCGACTGAGGCCTGGGTAATCCTGCAGGAATTCGTGCCATTGCTGCAGCAGGAGAGGCGGCAGAACATCATCCCAGCCCAGTTCGGTAAGCCAGATTTGTTGCATGAATATCTTCGCTCGGATGACAAATGGGGCTAGCCAACCAGCGGGGTCAAAGAGTTTAGCGATATGGGACAGAACCTGCCTCTTGGTGATCGACTCCTTCAAGGGGGGTCCGCTACGGTGAAGAAGAAGACGTCTTCGGCAGCTTGCCAGCGGATGCCCAAGGTTTTTGCAGTGCTCGCGTCTTCCAGCTCGAGAAAGTCCTCTCGCAGCAGGTGCTCTCTCGGAATGGCTTGAAGTACTTCCTTCTTATTGGAAGTCCACTTCCGAAGCGGGAAGCCCGCAGATTGGAGGGTCGCTTGAAGCTCTCGTATGGCGAGACGGGCGTCGGCTTCAGTGTGAGCGCCGGCAAGGACATCATCAACATACATGTAGTTCCGAAGGATTTCGCTCGCCTGAGGATACATCGCTTGCACGTCTTGTGCCAGTTGTAAAAGGACTCGGATCGCCAAGAATGGCGCGCAGTTAACCCCAAACGTGACAGTTTGTAACTCATAATCCTGAATATTGCCGCAGCTGTTTCGGTAGAGGATTCGCTGAAAGGGGGTATGCCTGGGGTCGACTCGGATTTGTCGGTACATCTGCGTTATGTCGGCGTTGAAAACGAATTGAAAGAACCGCCATTTCAGTACCTGAAGCGTGAGGTCGGCCTGAAGAGTGGGGCCGGTGTGCAAAACATCGTTGAGGCTGACGCCTTGTGTGGAGGGGCTCGACGCGTTAAATACCACGCGTACCTTAGTGGTGGTGCTATCGGGCTTAAACACCGCGTGATGGGGGAGATAGAAGTTTTTCCCACCTTGAGGCGGCGTCACCCGAATCATGTGACCCAATTCCTCGTACTCTTGAATAATGGCATCGTACTGCGTTTTTAGGACGGGATCCTTGAGAAGGCGTGCTTCATTCCGCAGGAATTGAGCCAGCGCGATCGGTCTTGAGTGGCCCAAGTCAACGCTATTCGGACCTTTGAAGGGTAGGGACACAACATATCGACCGTCCTTTCCTCTTTGGGTGGTCTCCTGGAAGTTCCGCTCGCAGAATACGTCATCCTCCTTTTCCGGTTTTGCGGGAAGGTCTTCCACCTCCCAAAACTTGGTGAGGAGTACATCAAGTTTTGCTTCTGGCCTAACTCGCGTCTGTGCCGCGAAAACTGATCGAGACACCGGAGGGTCAGGCATGATAGCTCCACACAGAACCCATCCAAAGATGGTTTCTAGCCCGACGAACTCACCAATATCCTTTTTGATCCGTTCTCCGAGGATGTGGGGAAACAGGTCAACACCGATAATCATGTCAATAGGCGCGGGCTTGTTGTAGTACGGGTCAGCCAGGGGGCGATCGAGGCACTGCGTCGGAACCGTTTTAAGGAATGGAGCTGTTGGAATGGCCCCTGACAATTTGGATACGACCAGGGCGGAGACCTCGATCTTGTTCAGTCTGTCACACGGGGGAGACAGCAATAGCAGACACACCTTGTCGGCGCAGCCTCCATCACTCTGGCCCATGCCAGTAACCGCAGCGTCTACTGGGTAGAAGGGGGGCTGGACCATGCTGAAGACACGCTCGGAGAGAAAAGTTGAATCGGCCCCAGAGTCGATCAACGCCCGAATATGGTGATCCACACCACGATGGTGCAGCGTGACAATCGCAGTGCCTAAAAGGCCTCTGCCTGGGGTAGATGCAAAATAACTTTGAGCATTTGTGAGCTGGTTGCTCGTGGACGGACCCTCTGTGGCGCTGGATGGTGGGACTTGCGCAGCGGACGGCGAGGACACGGACACATCACTAGGATGCAACAGCGTATGATGACGTTCCTTGCAGGTATGGCAATTATGCGCACTGGAGCAGCCCTTCACTTGATGACCGCGGGCAAAACAGTTCAGACAAAGTCCCTGCTGTCTAATGGTTTCCAGCCGCCTGTGAACAGGCATATCAAGAAAACTAGGGCAGAGCCGTATAGGGTGATTCTCCCGATGGCACAGCTTACAAGAAGCCGGTTTGAGCTGGGCTTTCGCGGGGAACGCTTGGACCTTCATCGTTGCAGAGGATTTGCGGGGGCCAAAGGGGATGGCTTGCACACTTGGGCCCGACTTATGTTCTTCGGTGGCATCCAGGACACGATACCGATCGGTAAGAAATTGGTTCAAATCGGACCAATTTGAGACGACAGTCTTATTTGGCACTGATTGCTCCCACAGGAGGATTGTGGCCTTCGGCAATTTGCTAGTGCAGATGGCGATAAGTAGGACATCCCAATTCTCCGTACTAACACCCGAACGCTCAAGCGCGGTAAGACCCCCTTGAAACGCAGTCTGCAGCTCTCGCAAGGATTTGCCCGACTCTTGTGCCACCGCGGGAATCTGAAGGAGTTGTCTGGCTTGAGTCATGACAAGCAGACGGCTATTTTCGTACCGTGCGGTGAGGTTCTCCCACGCGGCCTGGAAACCCTCATTCGTCAGGGGGGACTTAGCTACGATGGTTCTCGCTTCCCCTCGCGTCTTGGTGTTCAGGTGATAGAGCTTCTCCACTTGTGACAAGTACGGGTTGGCGATATAAATGGCGGCGAACAAATCGCGGAATGTGGGCCATGCTAGGCTGTCGCCATCAAATGTCTCCACCTCACACGGAGGAACTCTATGCCCCGCCGGCCTCGACGGAGCGGTGGGCTGACGCATAAGACTCGTCATCTGTGCCGAGAGCTGTTCGATGCGTTCTCCAAACAACGTCCCGCATCGCACATACGCCGCATAGGCGTATTCGTGCTTCGCCTTGATGCGGCTTATGTTTGCCAAGCTTTCCTCGTCGGTTTGGACTGTCAAGGCCTTGTGACAACGGGAGTGTTCCATCTCGACAGTTGACCACAGCGATTTGAGCTGCTCCAAGTGCATTTTAAGGGAAAACAAGGGCACTTCAGAAGTTAGAGCTTCACTCTCCCGAGCTTCGAACAGAGTCAATGCGTCGCACGCCAGAATGAAATCGGAGAGGGACATTCTGGAGTGTTCTCTGCGCTGTTGTGATACGGATCGGGTAACGGGAGCGTCAGAACAGTGCGTCACAACAACGTGCGGGATCTGGGTCTGGGTTGAAAGCTTGGAACGACCTTTGTGTTCACTCGAGTCTTTAACCGAGAATCTGCGACCCTGAGGGAGGCTGGACGAAGACGGACGGGATCTTGGGGATTCGCTGCGGCTGCGAACAGACGAGAACTTGCGCGAAATATCCGTACGCTTCACGGTCGCCGGAGCTATCGGAGGCCGAACCTTCTCCGGAGTTGAAGAGGGAGACGAAAGACCGTTAGACTTCGGCGCAGTCTTGGACGGCTCCGTGGACATACTCAGGGGACGACCTTACCGTTGAACACCGAGTTTGTGGGTTTTGAGAAAATGAGGAAATGAGGAAAATTTGAGGAAATGAGAAGTGGACTGTATGAGGACGCAAGAGCTTTCTCACTGTGCACCGCAGGATTGCGGGAGAATTATCTCGCGTGCGGCTCGGAAACGGAGCCCTTTTAATGGGGATAGATGCGGAACAATATACGAACGCACGAGTGCGGATCAAAACTTGCACGTAGACAAAGCTAAATGATTACAAAACAAGTTTGTATGGATTCGTAAGGAACGCTGGGAGTACGTATAAAACAAAACACGGAGGAAATATATAAATAAAGAAAATACGTTTTTGTATAGATCTGGATCTGGATATATGTGCGCACAATACTGGCCGGAAAAAATTATATATATAATTTATAAATATGGACGGATGTATAAATATGGGCCCGATAGTGCTGGAAAAAATATATATATGTATTTATTTATAAATATGGGCGGATATATATATGAGCGCAAAAGGCTGGCCGGAAGAAGTATATTGATAATTTTTGAATATGAATGGATATATAAATATGGGCCCGATAGTGCTGGAAAAAATATATATATGTATTTATTTATAAATATGGGCGGATATATATATGAGCGCAAAAGGCTGGCCGGAAAAAATATATTTATAATTTTTGAGTATGAATGGATATATAAATATGGGCCCGATAGTGCTGGAAAAAATATATATGTATTTATTTATAAATATGGGCGGATATATATATGAGCGCAAAAGGCTGGCCGGAAAAAATATATTTATAATTTTTGAATATGAATGGATATATAAATATGGGCCCGATAGTGCTGGAAAAAATATATATGTATTTATTTATAAATATGGGCGGATATATATATGAGCGCAAAAGGCTGGCCGGAAAAAATATATTTATAATTTTTGAATATGAATGGATATATAAATATGGGCCCGATAGTGCTGGAAAAAATATATATGTATTTATTTATAAATATGGGCGGATATATATATGTGCGCAAAATACTGGCCGGAAAAAATATATTTACAATTTTTGAATATGAATGGATATATAAATATGGGCCCGATAGTGCTGGAAAAAATATATATGTATTTATTTATAAATATGGGCGGATATATATATGTGCGCAAAATACTGGCCGGAAAAAATCATATATGTATAATTTATGAATATGGACGGATATATAAATGTGGGCACGATAGTGCTGGAAAAATATATATGTATTTAGTTATAAATATGGGCGGATATATAATTAGGCGAAAAAAGGGAATCGGAAATAATGTGATTTGAACTTGGCGCGCTTGAGCCGCCTATCGATATCACGACTCGACTCACGTGTCACCACTACTCCGAAAACAGCTGTCGGCCGTTGTTTATATTTTGATGTTGTTGTTTAATTATGTTAATAATTTTTTTTTGTGGTTGTGCAAAAAAGGAGAAAACCAATAACAAAAGAACGCTTTTACACGCCGCGAGTGTTGTGCGCGAAGGCAAACAAAACAAACGATCAATGCATGTGGACAAATGCTTGATCTATGTATGTACGTACATGCATAAGTACACAGGTGAGTATATAGATATGTGTGCACACGCGTTGTTCACAACAAAAATAACGTAAGTAATTGTCATTTAATTGGAGGTGGGGTGGTGTTTAATCAATGCGCGACACCGAAATGGATTATGTGTTGTGGATATGTGCATACATATGTGCAATGTATGACTATGTAAGTATGTATGTACATATGTAAGCAAGTGCACCGGTTTCCAAAGACGCGCGTGGGGAATTAATTTCGCACCTAATTCGAACGCGCAAGAAATCGCGGTGCATACGTTAAGTGCTATTAAAAAAAAAAACAATATTTTTTGGCCTTTTGTGTTGTGGTAAATGTGTGAAGGGATTATACATATGTACATGGATATGTACATATGCGCGTACATCAACAGATGACGATGTGTGTATGTACGTAGATACGCGCGTGCGGCAATTAATTTGGCATTAAAAATAATTATGTCAACACTTAAGAAAACGCGGTGAACACTTGGATTATTATTTTTTTTCTATTTTTTATAACACTTTAATATTTTTCTTTTTGTTTTTTAACCCTTTACGCGGACTTGGCAAACAGCTGTGGAAATTACATGTACATGTGAATGCATATGTAAAAGAGGTGGATTTGGACAAGTGCGGGGAAAAATATAAATAAAGAAATGGAAATGTAATGGAAAACGAGAACGTTGGACAAACACGCTAAGGATTAGGAACTACCATGGACCCTTGGAACAGGTCAGGTATGTACATACAATATGTAAAAGTGTGTAGGTCGCTATGGAGAAGCGGGAAAACCTCACACTTTTATTAGTATGTAGGGGCAAATGAAACGAATAATGAAATTTTGTACTTATCAGGAATTCCGCCGATGCAAGCTGGAGGAGCGGAAGGATATCCGGCTCGAAGGACCAATGTTTGTGGCGGGGCGGAAGGACCCGATATAGTATCAAGTGGTTGGCGGGTGCCAATATCTTCAGGGTCTCGTACGTGAGTAGAATGATTAAAACGCGCGAAAACCTTCGTTTTAATTCTATGTTTGATTTATTTAATTCACAAGGTATACCGACACACACACGAAATGGTTCGGTTTTAAAAAGTGACAAATCGCAAAATAAAAGTTAAAGGAGATGAACGGGTGTTCGGGTGAAAATCTCGATTCGGAATAATGGCGATGCCCATTGGAAAAAACCCAGTCACCCTTCCTGGTGTGACCGTAGATGCCGAGGATCAAAAAACCCTCCTCACTCTTCACTGCTCTTCGCCGCTCACTGCTGTTCACCCGGTGGCGTGAACAATATAAAAAAAAAGAATAATAATAACAATAAAACAAAAGAAATAAATTTAAACAAATAAATTACCAACATTTAATGACACTATACATATACAAATATAATTTTACCACATGTATCATTAAACAAACACTCGAACATTCAAAAGAAAAAAAAAAAAAAAAAAGAAACAATAATAAGTAAATAAATTTCTATATAATAAAAAATGAAGAAGGTAAGTCGTCTCGCCGACTTAGGTATACCATACACCAGTAAAGCAAATATTTCAACTTTATTAAACAAATGCATTTTCAAATGCTTCTTACAAGCATATCTTAGTATCTTGCTCACTCAATTATACGAGCACCCTAGCGCCCCCACCAGCCAACGGCCAACTCCGGCCTTATGGAAAAACCTTTATATGCATAACTCGATTGTTTTTTGTCCGATTTTGATCAAATTTGGTATTTTGCTAGATATAAGTATTAAATTTAAGTGTACCAAATTTGGTTGCATAAGGTATAAAAATACGGGAGACAATTAAGTTTTTCAAATTACGGGGGCGGAAAAGGGCGTGTCAAAATTTTTATATATACAAAATGTGTGCATTTACTAAGCGAATATACATACCAAATATGGTGTCTCTAGCTGGAATAGTTTTTGAGATAAACGCTTTTTTTAAATTGCGTGGGCGGAAAGGGGCGTGGCAAAAATTTGAAATAAACTTGATCACTCTACATACTACACGAGTCTACATACCAAATTTGGTGGCTCTAGCTCTTACAGTCTCCGAGATCTAGGTGTTCATACGGACAGACGGACGGACGGACAGACGGACATGGCTAGATCGACTAGGTTGTTGATCCTGATCAAGAATATATATACTTTGTGGGGTCGGAGATGCTTCCTTCTGCCTGTTACATACATTTTGGCGACTTTAATATACCATTTCACCCTATGGGTGTATGGTATAAAAAAATTTAGAAAATAACTCCATATAATTACGTTATTTTTCTAAAGAGGGGGGATGTAGCATGTTTTGGAATAACATATTAACAACAATACAAACATATTGTAGCAATTAGTTACAATATTTATGTGCGCAACATTCAAGTGCATTTGCCTCTTAAGTAACATGACCACCCATGAGTGCATGGTGCTGGACAATTGCTGTGTCGGCAAATATAACACGCGCGGCCACTCAGGCCCAATATGCAATATGATACATCCTCACTCTCTCGCTGCGGCGACATATATACATACATACTCTTATGTAAACACTTATACATTTATACATAAGTATGTTTATACATAAGCATACCGCTCCTCTGCCTGCATGACTAGCAGCGCAGCTACGCGGTCTTAGCTATAGTCGACAATTGTTATAGAATTAAGAATTATTCAATAAACTGAGCTCAAACCATAAAGAACTATTTGTGTCTCTTAATATATCTTCGAACCTACTACAAAAGATTCATTTTCTATTGAAGTGATTGAGTGCATGGTGCTGGACAATTGCTGCGTCGGCAAATATAACACGCGCGGCCACTCAGGCCCAATATGCAATATGATACATCCTCACTCTCTCGCTGCGGCGACATATATACATACATACTCTTATGTAAACATTATACATTTATACATTTATACATTCATACATTTATACATAAATATGTTTATACATAAGCATACCGCTCCTCTGCCTGCATTGCCAGCAGCGCAGCTACGCGGTTTTAGCTTTAGAGAACAATTGTAATACAATTAAGAATCATTGAATAAACCATACTCAAAACGACAAGACCTGCTTGTGTCTTAATTTCTTCCAAAATACACTACTTCTCAAAGGATCCTACATCGAGCATATTACAATATGACAGGAAAAGAATTTCCAGTTTAAGGAGGCACTGGGGTACAGATCAGTTTCATCCTCACAGTACCATATGTATAGTGTTCAAAAAATAACGAAGTTATTGAGAAAATTCACTGTTCGTGACTTTGGCGTTTGTATGGGAGCTATATGGGAGTGATATAGTGGTCCGATCCGGCTGAATCTGAGATATACAACCCCTGCAGTATATACAGCCGACATGCAAAATTTCAGCTCTATAGCTCCAACGGTCTATAAGGAGTTTGCGTTGATCCAGACGGACGGACAGACGGACGGACGGACGGACATGGCTATATGAACTCGTATCGTCATGCTGATTAAGAATATATATACCTTGTATGGTCGGAAATGATTCCTTTTATGCGTTGCAAACTTCTGACCAAAATTAGTATACCCTTTTTGCAAGGGTATAAAAATATGTGAATAAAGTAGTTTTAAGAAAATGCTTTGTCGCGGTGTGTGAGTATTGGCCGCTGGCTGTGTCTTCCACCGAAAGTGTCCCCTTCAAACGGAAACGTGGAGCCACTCCTACCTAAGTAGGCCCTTAACTGGACTAAAAGCGAAAAATGGAGCCTCCCCTAACTGACAAATGGGGACATAGCAGCAAAAAATAAAACGAAGAAATGCTTGCAACAGCAATAAAAACCAGAGGGCCGGGGCTAACTTCGACCGCGTCAAAGTTTGTATACCCTTGCAACTTTTTTGGTAACTCTTTCCTTACCTATAGCCATCAAAGTGGAAAAACGTTGAAGCTAAAAAGGCTAATGTTTGCGAAAGAACGGCCTACATAGGAAATAACGGAGGTATTGATCAAAGTCACTGTTTTCCACCGATCGTTCCTATGGGAGCTATATGATATATTTACCCGATCCTTATCAAATTCGGCACAGTCATTAACAGATATACTAAACTAACAACTATTTAATTTGAAAGCAATCGCGTCAAAAGTAATAAAGTTATTTACCAAAGTCACCGTTTTCGAAAGGTCGTTCCTATGGGAGCTATATGATATAGTCACCCGATCTTGATTAAATTTGGCATAGTCGTTTATATGTGTAATTAACTTACCAATATTAAAATTCACGACAATAGCTCAGAAAATAACGAAGTTATTAAGAAAAGTCACTGTTCGTGACTTTGCCATTTGTATGGGAGCTATATGATATAGTGATCCGATCCGGCTGAATCCGAGATATACAACGCCTGCAGTTTATACAAGCCTACATTCAAAATTTCAGCTCTGTAGCTTTTACGATCTAGGAGGAGTTTGCGTTGATCCAGACGGACGGACGGACGGACATGGCTATTTGAACTCGTCTCGTCGTGCTGATCAAGAATATATATACTTTATATGGTCGGAGATGCTTCCTTCTATGCGTTGCACACTTCTGACCAAAATTAATATACCCTTTTTGCAAGGGTATAAAAATTCAATAAAAACCAACAATTCATTCAAAATAATTATTTTATCTGAGAAATCTATTCTTTTAAAAAAAATAATATAAAGAAAAGTAATGAAGTAAGTAAGTCGTCTCGCCGACTTGGTATACCATACACCAGGTGAAACAAATATTTAAAATTTCGAAAACCAAATGTATGTCTACTAAATTGTTTTAACATGCCTCATACCATTTGCTATCTCGCTCACTCTACAAACACACAAACACTCTAGCGCCGCCACTAGCCAACGGCCAATTCTGCCCTTATGGATCGCGTAGCAAAATACGTTCATACGTATATTTTGTATGTTTCTAGGCCGATTTCAATCAAGTTTGATAGAAATAGATAAGATTTATTAGTCTGCCAAATTTGATCGCGATGGTCAAAAAATTGCAAAAGCTAATCGGTTTTTTCTAAATTATGGAGGCGGAAGTGGGCGTGGCAACATATTAAAATATATGTGTTCTGCGCGCATACTAAGCCAATATACATACTAAATTTGGTGACTTTAGCTTTGTTAGTTTTCGAGAAAATCAGTTTTGTTTAATTTTCGGGGGCGGAAATGGGCGTGGCATAATTTTTAAATAGTCAATATCTGCGCGTCTATTAAGCTAACTTACATACCAAATTTAATGTCGGTAGCTGTCATAGTTTTTAAGAAAATCAGAGTTATGTAAATTCCGGGGGCGGAAGGGGCGTGGCAAAAAGTTGGAACAATTATTTTCTGCCCGCTAACTAAACGAGTATATAAACCAAATTTGATGTTTCTATCTGCTATACTTTTTAAGAAAAACAGTTTTATGTAAATTCTGGGGGCGGAAGGGGGCGTGGCAAAAATTTGAAACAAACTCGATAAGCGTACATACTACACGAGACTGCATACCAAATTTGGTGGCTCTAGCTCTTATAGTCTCCGAGATCTAGGTGTTCATACGGACGGACGGACGGACGGACGGACGGACGGACGGACGGACGGACAGACGGACATGGCTAGATCGACTCAGTTTTTGATCCTGATCAAGAATATATATACTTTGTGGGGTCGGAGATGCTTCCTTCTGCCTGTTACATACATTTTGGCGACTTTAATATACCATTTCACCCTATGGGTGTATGGTATAAAAAGAGGAAAATTTTGTGGCATTGCATCTTATTTTACTTGTAAATATTTTTTATGAAATAGTAAGAAGCAATCACATGAGTTAATTAAAACAATATAGCGTATAAAAGGAAGAATCTATTAAAATCACACTATTCCATCCTATTTTATCTTATCGAATTGAAATTTCCTTTTTTCTGAAATAAAAAATGGACGAGGTGAAAGAGGCCATTTCCACCCTACTCGCTCAAGTAGCCTCCCTTACGGAGGAGCTAAAAAAGCAGAAAGAGAAGGTGTTGATTTTAGAAGGGAAGAACACAGACCCCGTATTCGTGGCGGACAAGCCGCTATCCAAAGTTCTAAAAATAATAAAAAATTTAATAAAAACCAACAATTCATTCAAAATAATTATTTTATCTGAGAAATCTATTCTTTTAAAAAAAATAATATAAAGAAAAGTAAAAAGAGGAAAATTTTGTGGCATTGCATCTTATTTTACTTGTAAATATTTTTTATGAAATAGTAAGAAGCAATCAAATGAGTTAATTAAAACAATATAACGTATAAAAGGAAGAATCTATTAAAATCACACTATTCCATCCTATTTTATCTTATCGAATTGAAATTTCCTTTTTTCTGAAATAAAAAATGGACGAGGTGAAAGAGGCCATTTCCACCCTACTCGCTCAAGTAGCCTCCCTTACGGAGGAGCTAAAAAAGCAGAAAGAGAAGGTGTTGATTTTAGAAGGGAAGAACTCAGACCCCGTAGTCGTGGCGGACAAGCCGCTATCCAAAGTTCTCACTAAATTTGACCTAAGGCAGATAGCAACTTCACCAGATTGCGTCAAAGAAATAAGGCCCTTCACGGGAGAAGCTGCCCAGTATCCAACCTGGATCAGGCAAGCGGAAGCCATAGAGCTGAAGCCATAGTACGGGACTACGAGGTAGCAAGAGATAAGCTGATATATAGAGCCGTCGTCCTCCACCTGAGGTCGAAGATAGAAGGCAGGTTCCTGCAAAAACAAGTCGAATTTCTAGGCTACATTGTAACGGGGGATGGCATTAAAGTCGATGACAAAAAAGTCAATGTAATCCTAAAGATACAGCCTCCAAGAAATCTAAAGGAGCTTAAGTCTTTCATAGGTATGACCTCCTACTACAGGAAATTTATAAAAGATTACGCTAGAATTGCAAAACCGCTTACGAACCTGACGCGTGCGAGTGGTGCCCAAGTTAAATCCTCGCAATCAAAAAAAGTACTAATTACACTAGACGAGGAGGCAATGCAAGCTTTCTGCGATTTAAAAACGCTTCTCTCCTCATCAGAGGTGTTAGCCTTCCCTCACTTTTCGAAACCTTTCCATCTCACCACAGATGCGTCAAATGTCGCCCTCGGGGCCGTTCTATCACAGATTACCGCAAACAACGATAGGCCCATTACCTACCTCTCAAGGGCACTTAGTCGGACAGAAGAAAACTACGCCACAATCGAGAGAGAAATGTTAGCAATCATCTGGGCGCTTCCAATTCAACTGCCGCCGTGTGCAGACGTGTTTTTTAATGCACTCCGCAAAAATTGAGTGTAAAAAAAAAAAAGTCTGCGTTTGCAAAAAGTTGTGTAGGGCTCTCAGTTGCCTCAGAGACGCCTATTTACAATCATATTGCTATTAGAGCAATCTAATAGCAATAAATACTAAGTTGCAACAACACAGTGCGTAATTTTTACAAAAGCCATGTCCACCAATTCGGGCCCAAGCTCTCTCGATCCCCACCAGCAACAGCTACAAGAACTAATTGTACAACAACAACGTGAGCGTCGACTCTCGGTCCAGTGCTAACGTAAGCATTAACACCGAAAGTGCCAGCCACTCAGCAATTAACAGCAACTTACCGTGGAGAGAGCAGTGTGCTTCTCCATCAATATTGATAACTGGGTCACCGATTGCACCAACCAGCACCGTCAGCTCGTTGACAGCAACTACTGCAACGTCTGCCGAAGTATTGACCTGCCTCAAGCCGTCAACGACAAGTCGCCCAGAGTCAGCCACAATAGTAAACCCAACGACTTCTGTCCAAACTGGAATGGACAGATATATTAAAATAACTAAGCGGAAGCTAAGCCCGCAAAAGAAAATTAAGTAAGTAAGTCGTCTCGCCGACTTAGGTATACCATACACCAGTAAATCAAATATTTCAACTTTATTAAACAAATGCATTTTCACATGCTTCTTACAAGCATATCTTAGTATCTCGCTCACTCAATCATACGAGCACCCTAGCGCCCCCACCAGCCAACGGCCAACTCCGGCCTTATGGAAAAACGCTTATATGCATAACTCGACTGTTTTTTGTCCGATTTTGATCAAATTTGGTATTTGCTAGATATTAGCACTAACCATAGAACACATAGATAGAACAAACTCATGATTTTTTGATTGCAAACGCTAGCCTAGTCATGGAACCCCAGAGAACTTCGGGAAAACCCGAACGCTCTCACTCTCAATGAGAGCGTAAAATGGGGAGAGGGCAAAGCAGCTACGAAAAAATTTCAGTCTAGCACAGACTACAGAACGACGAAGGCAGGCCTACGTCGCTTGTGATTTCGTTCTGTCTATGTATGTGTACACTCGTCGGTACATGCTCAGGCTTCGTAGTGTGTGTGTGACGTGAAGTTGTACAACATCGTATTTCAATAGCTCGCTCGACCAAAATTTTTAATTTTCGACAAAACAGCGACAATGCGAATAAGAAATGCCCCTGTGGGAAGAATATCAAGAAATATTGCCATCTTCTTCGTATGTATCCCGGTGGCTGTAACGATGGAGTGCTCGCTTCGTGATGTGACTTGGGGAATGTCCCTGGTTCGATTCCCCACTCGAAATCATTGGCTTATATAATGTTTTTTTCTATTTTATAATTTTGTTTTTTATTGTGGATTTTTTGTTTCTTTATTTTTTGTTTATTTTTCTTTTTTATTCATTTATTATTTATTTATTTTTTATTTATTAAAAAATAGAAAAAAAAACCATATTGGTCGGTTCCGAAGTGGGAATCGAACCAGCGACATTCAGATCGCCAAGCGAACACTCTATCGGCACAGCCACCGGGATACATACGAAGAAGATGGCAATATTTCTTGATATTCTTTCCACAGGGGCATTTCTTATTCGCATTGTCGCTGTTTTGTCGAAAATTAAAAATTTTGGTCGAGCGAGCTATTGAAATGCGATGTTGTACAACTTCACGTCACACACACACTACGAAGCCTGAGCATGTACCGACGAGTGTACACATACATAGACAGAACGAAATCACAAGCGACGTAGGCCTGCCTTCGTCGTTCTGTAGTCTGTGCTAGACTGAAATTTTTTCGTAGCTGCTTTGCCCTCTCCCCATTTTACGCTCTCATTGAGAGTGAGAGCGTTCGGGTTTTCCCGAAGTTCTCTGGGGTTCCATGACTAGGCTAGCGTTTGCAATCAAAAAATCATGAGTTTGTCCTATCTATGTGTTCTATGGTTAGTGATATTAGTATTAAATTTAAGTGTGCCAAATTTGATTGATAAGGTAAAAAAATACGGGAGATAATCAAGTTTTTGAAATTACGGGGGCGGAAAAGGGCGTGGCAAAATTTTCATACATACAAAATGTGTGCATTTACTAAGCAAATATACATACCAAATATGGTGGCTCTAGCTGGAATAGTTTTTGAGATAAACGCTTTTTTTAAATTGCGGGAACGAAAGGGGCGTGGCAAAAATTTGAAATAAACTTGATCACTCTACATACTACACGAGTCTACATACCAAATTTGGTGGCTCTAGCTCTTAAAGTCTCCGAGATCTAGGTGTTCATACGGACGGACGGACAGATGGACATGGCTAGATCGACTCGGTTGTTGATCCTGATCAAGAATATATATACTTTGTGGGGTCGGAGATGCTTCCTTCTGCCTGTTACATACATTTTGGCGACTTTAATATACCATTTCACCCTATGGGTGTATGGTATAAAAAGTGGCAATACGCCGAAAATAACCAAACCAAATGAACGAGTAGCACCCCTTAGCGGGAATCGTTTTAAAATTCTTGCCGATCAGCAAGACGATCAAGCCGGCGCTGTAAATAAAGTTAAATCGGCTAGACCACCCCCTTTATACATCCGTGGAGCCAACTGCAGCGCCCTGATTTCGAAGCTAGTAGAAACAGTAGGGGCAAATAACTTTGTTGTAACCCCTCTCAATAGGGGTAACATTAAAGAAATTAAATGTCAAGCCCAAACTGAGGACAATTTCCGCATCATCGAAAAGTACCTCCGTAATGCTAACATCAACTTCTATACCTACCAACTAAAAAGCAGTAAAGGTCTCCAGGTTGTGTTAAAGGGGATTGAGCCATCGGTCCCTACTCAAGAAATAGCAGACGCGTTGGTCGAAAAAGGGTTTGCGGTCAAGTCCGTTGTCAACATCATCAACAGGAACAAAGTCGCACAGCCGCTCTTTAAAATCGAGCTCCAACCAGATGCAAAGCGGTCGAAGCCAAATGAAGTGCACCCGATCTACAACCTACAGCTTCTATTGCACAGAAGAATCACCGTAGAGGAGCCCCATAAGAGACGCCAACCACCGCAGTGTAAAAACTGCCAGGAATACAACCACACCTCTAACAATTGCAATCTTAGGTCAGTGTGTGTTGGCTGCGGCGAACATCATGAAGATGGAATTTGCACCAAGGACAGAAACAACGTCGCACTAAGACTATGCAGCAACTGTGGAGGGAACCACACGGCCAACTACAGAGGATGTCCTGTCTTTAAGGATCTTAAATCACACCTAAACGGGCGCAAGCCCCCAGCTGGACCAAAAATCACCTCCAATGCCTCCAAAACTACACCGGAGGTTTTCTTCGTCAAGGCTG
This sequence comes from Drosophila willistoni, assembly GCF_018902025.1. NCBI lineage: Eukaryota > Metazoa > Arthropoda > Insecta > Diptera > Drosophilidae > Drosophila > Drosophila willistoni. The sequence goes on along the minus strand of NW_025814491.1, from coordinate 103,420 downwards.
CTAGATCATCCAACATGACTGCTACAACCAGTCCTAGTGTATCCTTCGCTAGTGTGCTCCGAACTGGACAGACGGAGCCCGCGAAAGAGACCCCGTCACTCCACCATCTACAGAATCCGCAACCTAGCGCACCGGAGCTTGGCCAGCAAACTCCAAGTGGCTTAGAGGCCCTATTGATCTCACTCAATCAAAACATGACCACTTTTATGACGTTCATGCAAAACTGTATGCACGAACTGATGCGGAATCAAAACCTGCTTATCCAGAAGCTTATCGAGAATAAATAATGGCTTCCCTACGTCTATGTCTTTGGAATGCTAACGGCATCTCCAAGCACGAAAATGAACTGCAACTATTCCTAGACTCAAGTGAAATCGACGTTTTGCTGATTTCGGAAACACATTTAACATCAAAAAATAATTTTCAAATACCAAAATATACCTTCTATGCAACAAACCATCCAGACGGAAAAGCTCATGGCGGGACTGGTATCCTAATCAAAAACCGTATAAAACACTCGTTCCTCAACAGATTTGAAACACAGCATCTACAAGCAACTGCTATAACCGTCCAAACCAGCTGCTGCATCACTACATTGGTTGCCCTGTACTGCCCACCACGCTTCTCAATCTCTGAAAAGGAATTTACCGATTTCTTTAACACACTCGGAGATCGCTTCATTGCAGCAGGGGACTATAACGCCAAACATACGCACTGGGGATCTCACCTGGTAAATCCTAAAGGAAAGCAGTTGTACAACACAATAGTCAACCCTCTCAATAAGATGGATTGCGTCTCACCGGGTAGGCCTACTTATTGGGCCACAGATCCACAGAAAGTGCCTGACTTGATTGATTTCGCAGTGACCAAGAGGATTCCACGTAATCGGATCACTGCGGAAACACTGCTAGATTTAACTTCCGATCACTCTCCAGTGCTATTCACATTATTAACAAGACCTCAAGTACTTGATCGCCCATATCATAAAATGTACATGAGTGCCCACATTGACTGTTCGCCGAAACTGGATGCTGCAGAGGACATTGATATGTGCGTCTCAGCACTTGAGTCGATGATGGGAGCTGCAGCAAGAGTATCTACTCCACATGCCTCTTCTTACACCAAACCTGTTGACAGGCCTACGAACCGGCGGATAGAACAATTAGTAACGGAAAAAACGACGTCTAAGAAGAGAATGGCAGATTACTCGATCACCAGCAGCAAAACTTCGCCTAAGGCAAGCTAATCGCAACCTCTCCAAGGTGTTAAGACAAGAGGAAAGCTGGGCTCAAAGAAAATACATAGAAAAGCTCAGTCCAACCAGCACTAAACATCCTCTGTGGAAAGCCCACCCAACTTTAAGCGCTCCTACAGAGACAATTTCACCGATAAGGAGTCCAACCGGTGGATGGGCCCGCAGTGACGAAGAGAGGGCATCCGTATTTGCCACACATCTTAAAATGGTTTTCCAGCCAAATCCAACATCAAACTCATCTGTACTTCTCCCTTCGAACACATTAACGGATAGTGAGTACTCGGAACTCCAATCGGACGAGATCACTGCAGTTATTAAAAACCACATAAAACCGAAAAAAGCCCCTGGCCATGACCTAATCACACCGAAAATGATCCTAGAACTCCCTATCATTGCAATACAATATATCTGCAAACTGTTCAACGCTATAATAAAAATTGGCTTCTTCCCAAGAACATGGAAAAAGTCCACTATCATCATGATTCCTAAAGTGGGAAAGGACAAAACCCAGCCATCATCCTATAGGCCAATTAGTTTGCTGCCATGTCTTTCGAAGCTTTTTGAAAAGGTCCTGCAGATCCGCCTAAACTCATTTCTGGCATCGGAGAACACAATCCCTTCACACCAGTTTGGCTTCCGCGAAAAACATGGTACAATTGAACAAGTCAATCGCATAACATCCGAAATACGAACAGCATTCGAACTAAAAGAATACTGTGCGGCTGTCTTTCTCGACGTTGCCCAGGCTTTCGATAGAGTTTGGCTGGAGGGTCTGATGTTCAAAATCCGGCAAAAACTGCCACAGTACACACACAAACTCATGGAATCTTACCTTTACAATAGGAAATTCGCTGTAAGATGTAATGGCTCCGTCTCGGCTGATTTTGAAATCAAAGCTGGTGATCCGCAAGGCAGTGTACTCGGCCCATTGCTCTACCTGCTGTACACTGCAGACTTACCAACAAGTTTAGGACTTACAACGTCCACTTTTGCCGATGACACGGCAATCCTTAGCAGATCCAAATGCCCAATACAAGCCTCTGCAAAACTAGAGGAACACCTTAAGGTGGTAGAGGAATGGCTAGCAACCTGGCGTATCCGGGTCAACGAGCAGAAATGCAAACATGTTACATTTACGCTTAACAGAAGAAAGCTCTATCCAGCTCTAATGCTAAACAACGTACCAGTTCCTCAAGCCGTGGATGTCACTTACCTTGGCATCCACCTAGACAGAAGACTAACTTGGCGCAAGCACATCGAAGCAAAAAAGTCACAGCTTAAACTGAAAGCGAGTAGCCTACATTGGATCATCAATGCTCGGTCCCCTCTACGTCTGGAGTATAAAGTCCTCCTATACAACTCCGTACTGAAACCCATCTGGACTTACGGAGCCGTACTATGGGGAAATGCAAGTACCAGCAATGTCGATATTATACAAAGAGCGCAGTCGAAGATTTTAAGATCAATCACGGGGGCCCCGTGGTATATACGAAACGACAACATTCAAAATGATCTAAATATACCTAGCGTAAAATCTGAAATAGGTACTCAACAACTAAAGTATTCTGCGAAACTGGATGCACACCCAAATGTTCTTGCCAATTCCCTTACGCGAACCAATAATAGAACTCGTCTTAAAAGAAATGACAGACCAACCCAATAACAAGTGATTAGGGCCGCCTGCAATATCCCCAGGATTTATCTTAAGTACTAGTCTAAAAAAAATATCTCAAACTTGTTGTTAGGCTCTAATTTAAGAGTAGATTCAACAAATATATATTAAACGTTAAAAAAAAAAAAAAATCTGGGCGCTGGACAGCCTCAGGACCTATTTATACGGGACTGCATCTTTAAAAATATACACTGACCACCAACCACTGATTTATGACATGGGGAATAGCAATTTCAACGCCAAACTAAAGCGTTGGAAGTCTAGGATAGAGGAATACGACCATGAGTTAATCTATAAACCAGGGAAAGCGAATGTGGTAGCGGATGCGTTGTCAAGAATCTCGTACGATTTGCCTGAAAGAATACCAAATCAAATAAATTTGAATATCCTCGGCATCTTGGACAATGACACTGACTCATTGGCAACGGTGCACAGCGCACTACAAGACGCCTCTAATCTTCTCCCACATGTCGAGGTCCCCATCACCGTATTCAGGAATCAGATTGTCTTTGACCCCGCTCGTTCAGACTATGAATGCGTCTCACCGCATGCCGGGTTCACTTGGCACCTACTGCCCATCAGAACTTTTACCACATCAGGACACGGTCCTGAAGGCTTACCTTAGCCCATCCCTAATAAACGGAATTAAAATCCCGGATACGCATCTGCAACTTTTGCAAACCTCCAACCTACCTCCAATCATTCACAAGCTACAAACTTCGCATTACGCAAAGGCTGGTGACCGATTTGACTGATGACGACGCGATTTGCGGAGTCATCACTGAGGAACACCAGAGGGCTCACAGAAATTCCAATGAAATAAGACTTCAGCTACTAGAGCGGGTCTATTTCCCAAAAATGGCGAGCAGAATCAGAAATATTGTGGCAGCCTGCAAAACATGCAAGCTGCATAAACACGACCGGCACCCCAATCAACCATTATTGGAACCTACCCCAATTCCAACATACCCGTGCGAAATTCTGCATATAGATATTCGCGTTGGAAAAACCAAAATTTTTCAGCTGCATTGACAAATTTTCAAAGTTTGCCAAACTATTTCCCATAGAGTCAAAGTCAGCTCTCCACCTGCGCGAAAGATTGGCGGAGGTGCTGCCCTGTTTCACGGCACCCAAAATTTTGGTAACGGACAACGAACGAGGGCTCCTTTGCCCCACAGTCCTCAATTACCTTAAACTACTGGACATAGTCGTATACCATACTCCCACCCAACGGAGCGAGGTCAATGGGCAAGTGGAACGATTTCACTCGACATTCCTCGAAATCTATAGATGCCTTAAGTCCGAGTTCTCAACCATCAAAGTATCCGAACTCGTACCCATGGCTGTCGATAGGTACAACAATTCAATTCACTCCGTCATCGGGAAAAAGCCAGTTGATATTTTCCTAGACAGAACGGCTAGGATAAATTATCAAGGCCTGACGGATTTTAGGCGTAATACTTTAGAGGATATAAGCGGCCTTATACAATCGAAACAGGAGGCAGTTATCCGCAGGCGGAATAAAGGAAAAGAGAAGCTGGTTGAATACAAACAAGGGTAAGAAATCTTTGTCAGGAACAACTTAAGGGGAAAGAGAAAAACCTATTCAATATTGAAGAAGTACAAGAGGATAGAAGGGCTACGGTAAAAACAAAGACGGGCAAGGTATTTCATAAGGCCCATCTGAGATCTAGAACAAAATAATGAGTAGATAGAAAATCGCCTCATCAACCCATTTCCATAAAGACGATAGTATACAAAAACGAAAATACAAATAAGAAAAGATGCAAGCAAAAATATACAACAACAAAAAACAATCAAAAATAGAGAAATATTTAAGAATTAAGAAAGCATGAGACAAAGCACTCTTCACAAACCAGGTGGTAACCAATACTTAGCCTTAAGAAAATTCATATTATAAGCATTACTAAACCGCTTCGTCTTCAAGGATGGCAATGGTGACGATGCAGCAAGGCAAGTGCTGCCCATTTCTTCAATTATGACTCTCCGGTAATCCCCTTCAGCAGGGATACGTCTGGCGTGATAGTGGCGTGTTTCAGCTGATTCACGTCATAAATCTGCTGGAATTCCAACAGGCGATCCAAATCACTCGGGAGGAATCCACTCTGCTATCCGACCAGCGTACAAGGATGATAGCGAACCATTACTTATCAGGCTGAAGAGGATACTGGAAGATTACTTTCCACACCGCCCCGGAAACCTAGGGCCGTAGAATGGCTCGGCTCAGCATGGAAATGTGTTGCTGGCTTCCCAGATGCGGCCGACTGGAACGCGGCTCTGAAGACCCAGGATAGCCTTGTTGCGGGCAATAACCAGCAAGTCCGCATCAACAAAAAGCTTTTCGAGGCTACATATCGCACTCTGGAGGAATTAAATGGCATCATCTGCAAAGTCAACTGTAGCATGTTTTGGAATAACATATTAACAACAATACAAACATATTGTAGCAATTAGTTACAATATTTATGTGCGCAACATTCAAGTGCATTTGCCTCTTAAGTAACATGACCACCCATGAGTGCATGGTGCTGGACAATTGCTGTGTCGGCAAATATAACACGCGCGGCCGCGTTGGCCCTATATGCAATATGATACATCCTCACTCTACCGCTGCGACGGTATATAAACATACATACTTTTATGTAAACACTTATACATTTATACATAAGTATGTCTATACATAAGCATACCGCTCCTCTGCCTGCATGACTAGCAGCGCAGCTACGCGGTCTTAGCTATAGTCGACAATTGTTATAGAATTAAGAATTATTCAATAAACTGAGTACAAACCAGAAAGAACAATTGGTGTCTCTCAATATATCTTCGGAACTACTACATGGCGACCGTGACAGTGGTCACTAACTTATAAAAAGTGACCGGAAGGCAAAGCGGACCTAGAACATAAAAGGCAACAACGTGTGGAGGTGCTGAGCAGAATATCATTTACGTGTGGTAGGCAATCCGCCCACTACACCAACGTTGGGCAGCATCATGAGGATGAATGAAGAAAAACAAAATACATATAAACAAAAGTAAGTAGAGTTATGGAAAAAAAATCCGGTGTGGTAAAGAAGTTAAAAGCCAGAAAGGCTGAAATTTTGAGGCTATTAAACAGCCCAAATATAATAAGCTGGAATACCTCGGTGAGATTACACGCCGAGGTAGAATTCATAAAAAGCCAATTGGGCGAAAAGAAAAGTACAACCACAACCGAAATCCCATACTCTACGATACACAACGTGGCAAAGACGAAATCAAAAATAACGCCACAACCGGAGAAAGAATTACCAAAAGTGAAGATAGTCTGCCCAAACGACTGCGAGGGACCACTATATTCGCCGTATTGCGAATATACCTGTAGCCACTGCTACGCGACCCCAAAATCTGGTGCGAAGACCGGCACCGGTACCGCCTGAGCCCATAGGCCCCGGACATCAGCAGCTGAGATTGAACGCGCCCTAAAAGTGAACCGATAGCGCTACAAAGAGCGCCCAACAAAACTTAATAAAACTATGCGCTGCGTCGCACAATTTTTTTTAATGCACTGCGATGTATATTTTTTTTTATAAATTGTAAAACAAACTATGTACAATTGTGCGGCATTAAAGCTGTCCAATTAGAGTGTGGCCTGAAAACCATACGAAAAAAATAGGCAGGGATATATGTAAAAAAAAAAAGAAGAGCCTTCAGCTTAAAAAAAAAAAAAATTATATTAAATTACTACTCTACTAAACTACATTCAAAAAAAAATAAAAATTAAAAGCCAAATGAAATAAATATTTATTCCAAACCTTTTCTTTAAATGGAATGTTTGATAACAAAATAAGCAAGTTTGATGATACATTTGATACACCCAATATGGGGTTAATAGATACTAAAACAGTGGACTCCACTGCAAATGTAATTAATAAAATAGAGTCATCGAATGTAGATTTAAAACCAACAAATGCACTTTTATTAGTAATTGTAATAATAATGAGCGCATATGTGTTATATAAAGCATACAAACTACACAATAAATGTGTAACAAAAAGAGCCTTAAGCCATGCTAATGATCTTGATAAGATCTAAATAACATATGCAACAATTGTAATAAAAATGCATTTTAAAAAAAAATTATTATCAAAAGAAAAAAATATGTATATAAATTTCCAAATAAAAAAAAAAAAAACAAATTTTTAAGCTGAATATATTGGTTGATTAAAATGAGTACGTTAGACAATTATTTTAGGAAGATAGTAAATAGGAATCCCAACATTGCAGCGGATTTAGTTGAGGTTTTTAATAGGGATAATATTAAATCGGCACAAAGTTCGATAAATCTAGTACAGATAAGATTAGCATACTTCGATTTAACGGGAGAAGAATTCCCAGTTAAAGGAAGTGCAATGGTACAGATGAGTTTTATTGTCACTGTACCAAATATATGCTGTTTTGCCAACTCAACAGGCACATTTCGCTTCTACCTGATGGATGAAGCTCAACAATAATAAGTTGTTGCGAAAATAAAGCAAAAATCAAGAAAAATATAAGAGTAGAGCAGATGGCCTAGATATAATATACAAATGGATCTAGTAGAACTCAAATATTTGAACAAATATGTTCCATTCTTAGATTTCCTCTTCAACAGAGGTGAAACCAATCCAAAATATAAAGAAATTAAATACTGGATTGTGAATAACAAAAAATTCAAATCAAGGATAGCCCACTTGATAGAAAGATCCATAGTAGACGCATATAATCGCCTAAAGCGAAAAAATAGAATTTTACCCACCTGGGTACATAAACTGTTTGAAGAACCCATAGAGATAATCGATCTCTCACGGAATTAGAAAAAAAACACAAAAAAAAACTTTCAAGCATGGAATGGGAAGAATTACTTCTCCATATCCAAAATATTAAAGAAAATTTCAAAAAATCATATAAATGCGTTACACAAAATAGAAACATCCAAAAGAAAACAATAAACAAGCACGCAAAAATTCTAGTTGATTCATTCAACGAAGCAAGAAATTTAGTGCATGTTAATAGAGAGAGCATAGGTAAAGCAAATTGGTCAAAGATTTCCAATCTACTGATCAAGTTACGTACAAACCTAATCTCTATAAAGACAAAATACAATCTTGATATATTTGTACCTACCGTCCTTAATTCACCCCTGAGCATAGACACCTGTAAAAAGGAAACAGAGCAAGAAGGTGAAGAATCTGAAACAAGCGAGGAAGAAATAGAAGAGAAAGATCTAAACGATCTAACAATTCCTGCGCTATTAACATTACCTGATATAGAAGCGTTGTCTGAACAAGACAACGAATCAGATTTGGACATCAATACAAGTGTAATAAACACAACTGACAGGATGGCAGAATTAAATGCCCGAAGGGCATATATGAAAGATATAAACATAGCCATACCTGAATTTAACGGCACGAAAATGCAACTCAAAAGATTCGTAACAGCTCTGAAGTTGGTAGATATGATGAAAGGCGACTACGAAAATATAGCAGTTGAGGTAATAAAATCAAAAATTATTGGCCCAACACTATATGAAGTCGAAGAAGAAACTTCAATAGAAGCAATAATACAAAAATTGCAAGGCTTTGTAATTGGTGAAACATCTAAAGTTATAAAAGCCAGATTGAAGAATACAACTCAGAAAGGTAAAACCGCTGACGAATTTACTTCGCAGATAGATAACTTACGCAAAACACTTCAATCTGCATATATCGAAGAAGGTATGCCTGCAGCACTTGCCCTTAAGAATAGCACAGACGATGCTATAGAAGCAATGATTGGAAATTGCGAACACAACAGAATTAAAAATATACTTGACTCTGGTAACTTCAAAACCATGAACGAAGCTATAGCAAAGTACCTACAAAAAAATACTGAGATATCAGGTAATCCAAATACGGTTCTATTTGCTCAAAGAAACCATGGTAATTACAATAACAAATATAATTATCGTGGTAGAGGCAATGGTCGTGGTTATTACAACAACTATAACAAAAACAATAACGGCCAAAATTTCCAACTAAACCGAAACAATAGTTACAGAGGAAACAACAGAGGTTACGGCAGAAATAATAACAGAGGGAATAGAGGAAATAACCAATATAACTCTAATAATAGCAATGTTAGGGTAGCCCAGAATAATTCGGGAAACTCCCAACAACCTTTAGATACTCGACAATAAAAAATTACAAGGTTTACACCATCAGTCTCAGTCAAAGCACATTTGCAAGTTTCACAAACGTAGCAACAGGAAAAGAGTTAGTATTTTTAATAGACACAGGTGCTGACATATCCATATTAAAAGAAAATTTCGACAACTTCCAATATATTCAAACCAATCAAATAATAAATATACAGGGAATAAGTCAAGAAATAACAAAATCAAAAGGACTTACTTCCATAGAAATACAAACCTCTAAATACATAATTCCACACGATTTTCATATCGTAAATTTACAATTCGCTATTTCTTGTGATGGAATACTAGGTATCGATTTCATAAGAAAATATAACTGTCAATTAGATTTTAAACCGACTGAGGATTGGCTTATAATTAGACCAAATAATTTACAATATCCCATATATGTCACAAGTTGTCCGAAAAATTGAAATAACCTCAGCGGAAGACAGTATATTAATTCCTAACCAAGAAATTCAGCAGGGTATTTACATAGCAAATACCATAGCATCTTCTCAAAACGCATTCATAAAATTGCTAAATACAACAAACACAAATCAAATAGTCAATATAAATAACTTGCATTACGAATCACTTTCGAACTACGAAGTAGTTAAAACAAGTTCAGAAGATAGAGAGAAAACGGTATTAGCGACACTCTCGAAGAATTTCCCACCACAGTTCAATAGCCAACTAACCAAATTATGCACACAGTATAGTGATGTGTTCGGTTTGGAAACCGAATCTATAACTACCAATAATTTTTATAAACAAAAACTGAGACTGAAAGATGATGAACCAATATATATGAAGAACTACAGAAATCCTCATAGTCAAAAAGACGAGATACAAAAACAAGTCCAAAAGTTAATAGATGACAAAATAGTTGAACCATCGGTATCAGCTTATAACAGCCCACTGTTACTTGTACCAAAGAAATCACTGCCTAATTCCGAAAAGATCAGATTAATAAAAAATTGTTGTCCGATAAATTCCCACTCCCAAGGATTGATGATATTCTAGATCAACTGGGAAGGGCGAAGTACTTTTCGTGCCTGGATTCAATGTCAGGTTTTCATCAGATAGAACTCGAAAAAGAGTCACGAAATGTTACATCCTTTTCAACAAACAATGGTTCATATCGCTTCACGCGATTACCATTTGGTCTAAAGATAGCGCCAAATTCATTCCAGAGAATGATGACTATAGCATTCACTGGACTTGAAGCTTCTCAAGCATTCCTTTATATGGACGATTTAATAGTCATTGGTTGTTCTGAAAAACATATGCTCAATAACTTAACAGATGTGTTTGAGAAATGTAGGCAACACAACCTAAAATTACATCCCGAAAAATGTTCATTTTTTATGCATGAAGTCAACTTTTTGGGGCATAAATGCACAGACAAAGGAATCTTGCCTGATGACACAAAATACGACGTCATCCAAAATTATCCAGTCCCCCACGATGCGGACAGCGCTAGAAGATTCATTGCATTTTGCAATTATTACAGAAGATTCATAAAGAATTTTGCCGACTATTCTCGTCACATAACAAGATTATGGACAGCTGACTGTAAAAATGCTTTTGAACATCTAAAATCGGCATTAATGAACCCAACTCTATTGCAATACCCAGATTTCAGCAAAGAATTTTGCATAATCACTGATGCGAGTAAGCACGCATGTGGAGCAGCCCTAACACAGAACAAAGAAGGACTCCAGCTACCAGTTGCATACGCATCAAGAGCCTTTACAAAAGGTGAGAGCAACAAGAGTACAACAGAACAAGAATTAGCAGCTATTCATTGGGCAATAACACATTTCAGACCATACATTTATGGTAGACATTTCACCGTCAAAACTGATCACAGAGCACTTACTTATCTATTTTCAATGATAAATCCAAGTTCGAAACTAACGCGAATGAGACTTGAATTAGAGGAATATGACTTCACAGTAGAGTATCTAAAGGGTAATGATAATTATGTAGCAGATGCCCTATCAAGAATAACAATCACAGACTTACAAAACATACAAATCGATAAAAAAATTCTGAAAGTCACTACCAGAAACCAAAATAAACAGTTAAATTCCTGCGCAGGGAACGAAAAAGAAAAAGAAGATTTGCAAAAGCAAACTCTAGATGCTTCTAAGCCCAACGTATACGAAGTCCTTGTAAATGACGAAGTACGAAAAGTAGTGACCTTGCGAATAACTGATTCTTTAACCACATTCAAACATGGCAAGAAAGTTATAGCAAGAATTGACATTTGCGATTTGTATACCAATGGAATTCTTGACTTAGGTCAATTTTTCCAAAGGCTCGAAAAAGAAGCCGGTATACTCAACATCAGTAAAGTCAAAGTGGCACCGAGCGAAAAGATCTTTGAGACTATTACCATAGAATCTTTCAAAAATATGGGCAATAAGATTTTACAATTATTAAGAGTAGCGCTAATCAAGCCGGTAACCTTATTATCAAATAACGATAAAGAAAAAAAAGCAATACTGTTTACGTTCCACGATGACCCCATACAAGGAGGTCATACTGGAATATTAAGAACTATGGCCAAAATAAAAAGGCATTATTATTGGAAAAATATGACACGAGATATATATCAATATATAAAAAAATGTAATAAGTGTCAAAAAGCAAAGATAACAAAGCATACAAAAACCCCGTTAATCATAACTGAAACGCCACAACAGGCTTTCGATGAGGTTATTGTGGATACGATCGGTCCACTCCCAACATCAGAACACGGAAATGAATACGCAGTAACTTTAATCTGCGACCTAACAAAATATCTTGTTAGGTTTTGTCTTTCACTCGTTGCAGAGGACGGACGTGTTTTTTTTGCGCTTATCAACTTTTATTTTTTCTCGCGATTAAATACTTTTACATAACTCTTAAATTATCGGTTTAATTAATAATAATTACAACATCCGAATTTTATTTTCATTTCGCGAGTTCTTGCTGTCGTTTTTGTTTAAATTTAAATAAAATCAAAACTTACAACAATACTTGCATTAGCGGTGTTGTTGTTTTGTTTATCTCTTTTGCTTTTGTGTCTTTACCGTTTTAACAAACTCTCGCGCTCTTGCGTACAAATTGTTGTTGCATGTGTTCAATTTGGCGCGCTCTCCCGCTCTTTCCTATTCTTGATTGATTTGCGCTCTCGTCTTTTGCCTACCCGCGACTCTGTGATACGTGTTTTTGTGTTTTCATTTCTTTTTATTCTTTAGTTGTGAAGGCTTACTCTGCACATTAACCCTTGTGTCAGAACTGGTCAGTATATTCTTATACACAGATTTTTTACCTTTAGAATTTTTATTTTTTATTTTTTTGTATTTCCTTTTGTAATTAAATTAAACTTTTTGATAAAATGGTTGTCTGCTCAAAAAATAATTGCATAGTTGCCACTAATGCGGTTGACTCCCATGATTATATTCTTTGTTGGTTGTGTGACAATGCGGTTCACGTTAAGTGTGCAGGTTACACAGGCAGAATCAAGGAGTCTATTGCTAAAGGTGGTGGCTTAAAATATGGATGTGATGCTTGCCGGGAGGTCGAGAATGAGATGCGCTCTTTCATGAGGCGGACTAGAGATAGTTTTGACACTTTAAGGGCAGGTTTTAATAAACTCCAAGCGGAGTTTACTGCGGTGGAGACTCAGTTCAGAAGTTTATCGCTTATGAATGAGTCTCCGAAACGTAAAAGGACCAGTCCTTGGGGTGTTTCTGTATCTGTAGATCCGCCAGCGTCTCTTATCGTCCCCGACCGGTCTCATGCACCGTCCACTCCTAATGTACAGCAATTGATATCGTTTAAGAGCCCGGTTGTGAATGCTATTAGTAATGAATTACCGGTATCACCTGGGAATGATCTCTTAAAAACGATGCCTATTGTAGTGTCCGATGTGTCTGGGCAATTACCCATTCCAATGGAAATTGCCGATAGTTCTAAAAGTATTGAGGGCCCCGTAAACAAGTTGACTGCTGCAGTGGGTGACTTGTCCAACGTTACTACTGCGGCTGACGCTTCGGGACCGCGGCCTCTTGTTGGCAAACCACCAAAGAAACATATATTTGTTTCTAGGCTAGACCCTGTTGTCACATCTGATGATGTAATAGCCTATATTCGGAAGAAAGTTAACGTCTCGAATATTGCGGTGGAGAAGTTTAAATTTTCTTATTCTCGGGACATTTCGTCCTTTAAAATTAGTGTTTCTGCCAATATCTTCGACACTATATGTCGAGAAGATTTTTGGCCTAAACATATAATAGTTAAGGAATATACTGTAAAAAAGAAAAATCGGCAACCGATTCGCTTGCCTACAACAACAACTAATACTATTCCTGCCACATCAGCATCTGCTGGTGTGTCAAAAAACTAGCTTCGTCCCTTAACCTGGGTTACCAGAACGTTAGAGGACTGAAATCTAAACTTCCTAATCTCTATGTAGATAGTCTCTCTTTTCAGCATAACATTCTAGCTTTCACAGAGACGTGGCTAAAACCTGATATTGCTGATGCATCGATTTTTTCCACAAACTTTTCTATTTTCAGACGTGACCGGATTTCTCGCATAGGTGGTGGCGTTCTGATAGCTGTTGATGCTGCTTTATCATCTGAAATGATTCAATTTTCTAGTACCCAGGAGATTGAGTTTGTCGGTGTTAAAGTAAATTTTAAATCTTTTAATGCTTTCATTACTTGTTCCTATATTCCACCATTGTCAGACATGGTGGTATATTTAAATCATTTAGAGGCAATTCAGTCTGTCTCCTCTTTAGTTTCGAGTCAAGACATGCTCATAGTTGTAGGTGATTTTAATTTACCCGCTTTAGCATGGTCACTAACAGATGAATCTACCACGTTGCTGCCCTCTTTGTCACATGACTTTATTGATGGCCTTCTAGGCTTATCTTTATCTCAAGTCAATCCTGTCTTAAATTCTAATGGAAAATCGTTAGATCTTATTTTTGTATTGGATTCTTTTTATTGTGAGGTTTCTAGGATCGAACCATTTGTTCTTCCAGAAGACAAATTTCATCCTACATTAAATTTAAAAATTGATTTGCCCTTGCTTTCACCATTACTTGGTTCAAATGAGTTACCTCTAACTAGGTGCTTTCGTAAGACTGACTTTGCCAGCCTTAATGAAAACATTGCTACTACCGATTGGTCTTATCTGTACAATTGTAGTGATATGAACTCGGCTGTTCGTTTTTTCTATGATACTCTGAATTCACTCTTTGATATTTGTGTGCCTCTTGGTAGGCTGGAGCGGCTTAACAAACCTCCCTGGTTCTCTCGCGAGCTATCCAATTTGAAAAATGTGAAGACACGATATTATAAGAAGTTTCAAAAAACACGTCGTTCATCAGATTATGCTCTGTATGCAGTCGCTCGTTCAAAATTCATGATGCTTAATACACAATGCTATAAGAATTATCTTCAGCGGTGTAAGCTTCAGTTTTCTTCTGACCCTAAACAATTTTATAATTTTGTTAATTCTAAATGTAAGACTTCTGTGCACCCATCTTTTTTGTCTTTTCAAAATAAAAAAGCGAGCACTGATCAGGCAATTGCCGATATGTTTGCGAGTTTTTTCAAAACAACTTATTCCTCAACGGAATATCGAGCAAGTCCGTATCCTTATCATTTAAAAAAGGCTAATTGCATTTTCAATCCAGTGATTGATGAAAGTTCTATTCTTAGCGAACTTAAATTAGTTAAACCTGTTTATTCTCCGGGGCCAGACGGTATTCCTGGATGTGTACTCAGGTTCTGTGCAAACGCATTATGTAAGCCCATTTTAAAATTGTTTCTATTGTCTGTAGAATCTTCCTCTTTTCCATCTATTTGGAAGGAGTCGTATATTATTCCTCTGCATAAAAATGGCAAAAAGTCCGAAGCCTCTAACTATAGAGGTATCTCAAAATTGTCCGCTATTCCGAAAGCTTTTGAGAAAATTATAACTTCTCAATTGCAACATTTTTGCAGCTCTATTATTTCGCCATCATAACATGGGTTTGTGAAACGTAGATCTACAACCACTAACCTTTTAGAATTTACATCAATAATTATCAAGGGGTTCAAAATTGGTAAACAAACTGATGTCATATACACTGACTTCAGCAAAGCCTTTGATTCCGTTAATCATACCCTATTACTTTCTAAGCTGAGCGACATTGGGTTTCCACCCCTTTTCCTTTCTTGGGTTCGAGAATATTTAACAAATAGAAAACAGAAGGTACTTTTTAAGTCTTCTTTTTCCGTTTCCATTTCTGTGACTTCTGGTGTACCTCAAGGTAGTCATCTTGGCCCTCTGCTCTTCACACTATTTATTAACGATCTTCCATCAGTCATTGTTTATTCGCGTGAGTTATGAAACCAATCAAAGTCGCACAAACAAATAACATAATTATACAAAAAGCCAAAGCTGAACAAACAAATAAACCTATGCATGGGAATGTTGATAACGACGAGATCAGCATAATCATGCAGAAGTACTTGAACCAAAATCAAATTTCAAAAGCATAAGCAACAGAAGCGTCGCCGTCGCTTCCGTTGCAAATGCTCGATCAGCAATTTATGAAACAAACGAAATGGGCATTTGCATATGCCAAAGAAAATCATATTTTTTAGTCTTAAGATTCAATTGTAACCAGACAGAAGTCGAAGTTCCAAACTAATAAAGAAACTCACAATATCTAAAGATATCCAGTGAACAAAAATCGTTTAATTCTGCAAAATTTAAATCAAAAATTTAAATAAATAAATAAAGATATCTAAAGATATCTAGTGACTAAAATTCGTTCTTTCAACGAATATAATTGGCGCAGTCGAAATCGGACAAATACGTTCAGAATTAACCAAAGTTAATCTGCGAGAAATTTTTTTTTATTTTAAACCACAATGGAAGCAGAGATGGATAATTTAAGAGCAGCATTGCTTCAACAAGAAGGAGAGTTGAACCTATTAAGGCAACAAAATCAACAACAACAACAACAACAACAACAACAACAACAACAACCATTCCAGTGGCTGTCAAACAAAGATATCATCCAGCAGTTTCGCCAGCTAAGGCAGCTCGACGACCAACATGATGTATTGGCTTTTATAAAATCTGTGGAGTTCCTCATGACATTATGCCAGGGAAACGCATTGCTGATCCAGTTTGGCACTAGCATCGTCGCTAACGAAAAGGTGTCGGGAACAGCAGCAAATTTCATCAGACAATTGGGGATGGAGCCTAGCTGGGACCAAATGAAGACCAAACTGATGGAGCAAATGCGACCCAGGATGACCTACGAGGACGTATTCGATAGATGCAGATTCATCAAAGTGAGTAGTTTAAGAGATTTGTTCCAGGAGTTTGAGAAAGCAAAGTGCGAAATAAATAAAATATATATGTTCGACGAATCCAAACCAGCCATGTATGAAAATGATAAAGTAGATAGAGATTTGTTAAACATGTTAATGAATAAAATAGACACTCCATTCAGGATTCATGTCGATCAGGGCATATCTATGCATGCTTTACAAACGAAATATTCAAATATTAAAGCACTGGACGATCCCAGAGCTATCTTACAGAGGTATAGGAAAAATTCGAACAATACCTATAACAAACAGGGTAACACTAACGCTAACACCAACATTAGCACCACTCATAAAAACGCAACCCAGAATAATCAGTTTGCTAGTAATAATAACAATACCAAACAGAATCAAGGTGGCCAACCAAACACCAATAATAACGCCAGCCCACCTCGGAGTGACCAAGTCAACCAACAGTCGTATAACAGGTCACAACCCACCCAAAATCCAAATTTTAAACCTAACTATAACAACAAGGGTAACAGCTCAAGACAGACAAGAATGTCTCATATGAGCGTTGACACTCAAAAAAATGATCCCACACCCATGGAGATTGGGACTTTAGAAGAAAAACAGGCAGAAGAAGAAGAGGAAGAACAGGTAAATTTTTTGATTCCTTGCCTAGAGCATCCTTACCCATAATAGTGTGGACAATAGGAAAAGAAAAAATTAAATGCTTAGTCGACACTGGTGCGACGACAAGCATCTTAAAATCAAAAATTCTCGAATTTCAATACCCCAAAACAGAACTCACCAAACCATGCTCTTATAAAACTCTTAACGGCATTAACGTCGTGAAATACACCGCAACAACACCACTTCCAAAAGAGATACCCTACTCGGGGACACTACAGTGGAATCTTATAGATTTCTCAAACAAAAATTTCTCGGCAATAATAGGCCAAAATTTCTTAAAAGCCTTCAATGCTCAAATCAACAACACAGAGCGATATGTACAATTACTCGATAGAAAATTTTATTTTTTGGATTACGAATACCCAGAAGCCATGCACAATGCTTGTGCTCTGCAACCCGTGAACAAAGAAGAAATACGAGATCGCTTCAACCTCGCTCATTTAAATGACGAGGAACGTCGAGCCGTCGAAACCCTATTAGCGGAATCTGACGACTTATTTTTTCAAGAGGGGGACGTTTTGTCAGCAACAAACCAGATTTTCCACGAAATAATTACCACAGTGGATAGGCCTTTATATTCTAAAATATATAGATATCCCCAAATACATGAAAAAGAAATAAATAGACAGATAAAGGAAATGCTTGAGCAGAACATAATAAAAAAGAGTAACTCACCCTACAACAGTCCCTTATGGATCGTCGAGAAAAAACTCGATAATTCAGGGTCAAAAAAGTTCAGAATCGTCATCGATTACCGTAAATTAAACGAATTCACGGTCGATGACAGATTTCCAATCCCTAATCTAAACTCTCTATTGGATAAATTAGGTAGATCCCAATATTTCACAACCCTCGATCTGGCGAAGGGTTTTCACCAAATTCTCGTAAGAGAGGAAGACAGACCAAAAACGGCATTTTCAACACCGTCAGGTCACTATGAGTTTGTCAGAATGCCGTTCGGACTAAAAAATGCTCCATCGACATTTCAGAGGCTCATGAATGAAGTCTTGAAAGACCATATTAATGACAACTGTGTCGTCTACATGGACGACATATTAATTTTTAGCACTTCCCTTCAGGAACATATGACCACCCTAAGGAAGATATTTAGAACCTTGAAGGAGGCAAATTTGAAAATTCAAGTAGATAAGTGTGACTTCCTTAAGAAAGAAACACAATTTCTTGGCCACATCCTGACCACTCACGGTATTAAACCGAACCCAGACAAAGTACATATTATACAAAATTTAAAATTACCTAAAACAGCAAAACAGATTAAATCATTCCTGGGAATGACAGGATTTTACAGAAAGTTCGTTAAGGATTATGCAAAAATAGCATTCCCTATGTCAAGGTATCTGAAGAAAAACGAGACGATCAACACTAATGACCCAAGCTATATAGCTGCATTCGAAAAGTTGAAGACACTAGTTACAAACAGTCCAGTCCTACGATACCCAAATTTTTCCAAGAAATTCACTGTCACTACAGACGCCAGTAATTTTGCGGTGGGAGCAGTGCTATCGCAAGAGAGCCACCCAATCGCATATGCATCCCGAACATTAAATCAACATGAATGCAACTACTCGACTATAGAGAAAGAGCTTCTAGCCATAGTGTGGGCCGTAAAGTACTTTCGACCGTATGTTTATGGTAGAGAATTCGACCTCGAGAGCGATCACCAACCCTTAAAATGGCTGATGGCTAAATATACGGGCAAAGATATAAGCCCAAGACTGCAGAGATGGCTCATTAATCTAGGGGAGTACAATTTCCATATAGAATACAAGTTATGACGAGCCAAGCAAAATAGTGAGCGGAAGCAATTGCAACATAGTCACAGTAGCTGTGTCAGCTATTTAGTCGGTCTCACGGTCGTCCGAAATATGATCCTCCAGCTGAGGCGCATTGACCGCGGCCACCAGCGAGGCACGAGGCGCTGATTCAGCAATTCTTGGTTGGCTGTGGGCTTCTTTGGGTCTTTATAAGATATTATAAGTTTAGTTTCTAAATATATTTCGAGTCGGCAAGTTAGCCGCTAATAAAGAGAACAATAATTAAATATCCAACTTAAATAACTGGCGCCCAACGGCATAAGAAAAATATTTAATATTTAAAATAAATATATTAAAATAAATAATCGAAACTCCGTGGGTGAAAGTCTACGTAAACCAAACGCGAATCCACGAAACACAACGCGTGTGAATAACAACAATTCAAAAAATTTTTTGTGGAAACATAAAACCATTAGGAGAGCTAAAGGCGAAAAACTACAAATCCAAACATCGAACAACGTCATCACCGCCCGTCACACCGACATCTGACTGACACTTGGGGAATTTGTTATAACTAAAATAAGGAGGAAATATCTTAAATTGCAGTCAATGTATTTCATGTAAGTGAGATTTTTGTTCTTGATTTCCATTTTTTTCCCCTTTCCCTTTTTTTTTAATAAAAAAAGGAATAAATAATAAATAAAAAAAATATATTAAAATTTTAGTTATAAAACAAAATTTGCCCTAATAAAGTGTAATAGGAAAAAAATTCCTTATGATAAGTGATTGCAGTGACGAAGAGTTGGTAGAGCTGTGTAAAGAAATAAAATCGAGTGCTGAAAGTGAAGAGAATAAAACAAAAATGAATGCCCAAGAAGTATTTAATTTAATGCAAGAAGCAGTGAAATCTGCTTTAAATGCTCAGTCTCAACAATTTTCAACACATTTAGAAGAAAAAATAGGAGATTTAACCAGACAAGTGAATGAGTTAAAAATGTCCACACCGGAAGTGGAAGTGTTTGAAACAGTAAAAATAGTACCAGGAGTTGAGTGCAAAGAACCACTTGACATAGTGAGATCAGTCCCTGAATTTAGTGGTAGTCAAGCAGAGTATGTTGCATGGCGGTCAGCAGCAACATTTGCTTATGATTTGTTCCGCCCATACAATGGGAGTTCGACACACTACCAGGCAGTGGGAATAATCAGAAACAAAATTAGGGGTACAGCAAGTTCGACTCTTTCCTCTTACAACACCGCGTTAAACTTTGACGCCATAATTTCAAGATTAGACTTTACATATGCAGACAAAACTCCAGCTCGTGTTATAAAACAGAAATTGGGTATACTTAGACAGGGAGAACTATCTCTTTTGGAGTATTACGACGAAATCGAAAAGACCTTAACTCTCTTGACAAACAAAACGTTAATGACGTACGATACATCGACGGCTTTAACCCTTAATGAACAACATCGCGAGGATGCGTTACATTCTTTTGTTTCGGGACTGGAAAAGTCCCTCAAAGCACATGTCCTACCGGCAAGGCCCAAGACTCTGCCAATTGCACTTGCAATGGCACAAGAGGCTGAAGCCAGTAACGAATACGCAAATTTCGCTGCAACCTTTGCAAAGGTTGCAGACGACAAAAACAAAAATTCGGTTAACAACCAAGAACAATCAAAAAAATCACAGTACCATCAAGATGGTAACTCAAATTCGGGTCATAACAAAAACCCACATTTCACTAAAAAACAGAACTACCATGGCAAAGGGAATCAAAGTGCCAGACAATATAATAGCTCAAAGTCCAAGTTTCAAGGCAGAAATCCAATTCAGCCTGTTGAGCCAATGGATGTTGATCCATCTACATCGCGCTTTAAACAGCCAACTGCATATCAACAAAGAAAGCCTTTCGCAAATTCGACGCAAAGCCGTCAAAATGTGAATCATAATCAAGTTGTGCCAGACGGTGACGAAGATTATGAATCAAAAGCAGAAGATGCTGTAACACATTTCGAGGATGAGCAATCCGACATTGAAGCCTGTAATTTTTTAGGCCAGCATCCTTCCTCCCGTACATCATTAAACAATTGCACGGGAGAACAATAAAAATTCTAGTAGACACTGGGGCATCAAAAAATTACATTAAACCATTGTCCGAATTAGAACACATAGTCCCAGTGCAGAGTCCGTTTCAAGTTAAATCTATCCATGGCTCCTCTTCTGTTACCAAAAAATGTAAAATCAGCCTCTTCGGAGAAAAATCTTTTTTCTTCATTTTATCCACTTTAGCTGACTTTGACGCTATTATAGGGTTAGATCTTTTAAGAAAAGTAAACGCCACTATCAATTTTACGAAAAGTAAAATTTTTTTTAATGGGGGCTCTGAGGATATTATGTTGCACAAATGTGCTGACGTAAACTTCATTGAAATAAATGATGAAGATGTTCCTCTTGCTATAAAAGAAAAATTTAAAAAAATGATTAAGCTAAGAGCTTCTTCCTTCGCGGACCCCAAAATAGCTTTACCTTTTAATATAAACACAGTGGCAACCATTCGAACACAGGGAGAACCTGTATTCTCAAGACCATACCCATACCCATTGGGGGTATCTGATTTCGTTAACACGGAAATAAAGCAACTTCTAAAAGATAAAATTATACGACCATCGAAATCGCCATATAATAATCCCATTTGGGTTGTAGATAAAAAAGGCGTTGATGAACTCGGCCATAAAAAGAAAAGAATGGTCATTGATTTTCGAAAACTAAACCAGGTAACTGTGTCGGACAAATATCCGATTCCCTCTATTACGACAATACTGTCGAACATGGGAAAATCACAGTATTTCTCGACTTTGGACCTAAAGTCGGGATTCCACCAGATCGAGCTGGCAGAGGGGATAGGGAGAAAACCGCCTTCTCTGTCAACAGTGGGAAGTACGAATTTTGTCGACTCCCATTTGGACTAAAAAACGCCCCAAGTATTTTTCAGAGGGCCATTGATGATGTTCTACGAGAACACATCGGTAAAATATGTCACGTCTACGTGGACGATGTCATTATATTTTCCGAAACAAAAGAAGATCATGTTAAACACATTGACATAATTCTTCAGTGTCTTGGTGATGCGGGCATGAGAGTTTCCCAGGAAAAATCGAAGTTTTTCAAAAAAAGCGTCGAATACCTCGGGTTTGTTGTTACTAGGGGAGGTATAAAAACTTCACTAGAAAAGGTTCAGGCTATACAGTCTATTAAACCACCAACATCTTTATACGAGCTAAGGTCATTTTTAGGCCTATCCAGCTATTACAGGTGTTTTATAAAAAACTATGCCGCAATTGCTAGACCACTTACGGAAATTCTTAAAGGAGACAATGGGAAGGTTAGTACCAACCACTCCAGAAAAGTCAAAGTCGAACTTACAGCTACACAGCTGCAAACATTCGATAGACTTAAAAATATCTTAGCCTCTGAAGATGTCATGTTAAGATACCCGGATTACAAAAAGCCATTTGACCTAACTACAGATGCCTCGGGGCACGGCCTGGGAGCAGTATTGTCGCAGGATGGAAGACCCATAACAATGATCTCGAGAACATTGCGGGACAACGAACCTGACCTGGCGACTAATGAAAGGGAACTCTTGGCAATTGTTTGGGCTTTGAAAACACTTCGAAATTACATTTACGGAGTTAGGGACTTAAACATTTATACCGATCATCAACCCCTCACCTTCGCAGTGTCCGATCGAAATACAAACGCAAAAATAAAACGATGGAAATCTATTATAGATGATCACAACGCGAAGCTTATTTATAAGCCAGGGAAAGAAAATAAAGTCGCCGACGCGCTGTCGAGGCAAAATATAAATGCTTTACAGTCTCAAGAATCGGACATCGCTACAATACATAGCGAAGAATCACTGACCTACACCATTGACTCAACGGACAAACCGGTCAATTGCTTTAGGAATCAAATTATCATTGAAGAAGCAGATTTCCCTTCGGTAAGAACATTCTTACTTTTTCAGACAAAAACAAGACATGTTATTCAAGTGTCTGATAGGAGCACATTAATGCAAACGTTGCAAGATGTGGTAAATGCGGATGTAGTCAATGCAATTCACTGCGAACTTCCAGTGCTTGCCTTCATTCAGCATAGTCTCGTAGAAATGTTCCCAACTACAACTTTTAGGTATTCGAAGTACCTAGTCAGCGATATTCCTGACCGAACGGAGCAAAGGGAAATATTAACCACTGAGCATAACAGAGCTCATCGAGCAGCTCAGGAAAATGTTAAGCAAGTACTTCGCGATTATTTTTTTCCAAATATGAACAGGCTAGCAACAGAGATTGCTGCAAATTGCAAAATTTGTTCAGTTGCAAAATATGACAGACACCCTAAGAAACACATATTAGGTGTCACACCCATTCCTTCTTTTGCAGGAGAAATTCTACATGTCGACGTCTTTTCAACAGACAAGAAGCTCTTTCTTACATGTCTTGACAAATTTTCCAAGTTCGCTGTAGTACAGCCCATTGCTTCCCGAGCTATTGTCGACATAAAAGCTCCATTACTCCAGCTAATTAACCTCTTTCCGAAAATTAAAACTATTTATTGTGACAACGAACGGTCACTAAATTCTGAGACAATAAAATCATTGTTGTCAAATAATTTTGATATTCATATTGCAAATGCACCTCCATTGCATAGCACTTCGAATGGGCAGGTGGAGAGATTCCATAGCACCCTGACGGAGATCGCAAGATGCAAAAAACTTAGTTCTCAAACCAACGAGACAGTTGATGTTATACTGATGGCAACAATAGAATATAACAGAACCATCCATTCGGTGACAAACAAGCAACCGATAGAAATAGTCCATACATCAACCGCAGAAATGGAGGCGACTATTCGAAAAAAACTCGAAAAGACGCAGATCAAACAATTGGAACAGGGGAATAAAAAAAGGGCTGAAAAAAGATATCGAGTAGGAGACAAGGTATGGGTGAAATCTAACAAACGATTAGGTAACAAACTGACCCCACTCTATACAGAGGGTACGGTTGAGGCAGACCTGGGAACGTCTGTTCTCATAAAAGGGAGGGTGGTCCATAAGGACAACCTTCGATAAAATATTTTTCATTATTTTCTAATTTTTAATATTTCATTTAGGATTAAACTTTTGTTGCCGATACTAACGGCTTTATTGGTGGCTTCGGTGAAATTGACGGATTACTCGATGTCCAATTACATACCTGTAATGGACGGAGATGTAACTATTTGGGATGACTACGCGTACCTTGGACATACAACAAACGTGACGTCATACCAAACCTACGCCGAAGAAACGAGAGTGTTGGTGGAGTCGTTCAAACAAGAACATGTGAGGAAAGTAATACTAGCAGATATCGATAGAATTAGTACACTAATAGGGACATTAAGAGTTCATCATAGGTATGCTAGGAGCCTAAACATATTAGGCACTGCTCTTAAAGTAGTTGCAGGTACACCCGATTTTGATGATTGGGAACAAGTAAAATTTAGACAAAATCAGTTAAGCGAACAAGGAAATAGACAGATTGAAATAAATAGCAAACTCCAAGATAGATTAAATAAGCTCACTAACTCTTTAAACGAAATAAGCAAAATTGATGAATTAAATATTGAACACTTATTTGAAACTGTCCTGGCAAAAAATAGAATGGTAATTTCAGACCTTCAAAATTTGATATTAACTATTACACTTGCTAAAGCAAATTTAATCAGCCCCGTAATTCTTAATGACCTTGATATTGAGGAAATCAAAAACAAACATCTCACTAACATTAGTGTAACTGATATCCTAGAGGTGGCTAGCATTAAGGCTTTCCAAAATAACGAAATCCTACACTTTCTAATTAAATATCCTAATCCAAAATTAGCATGTAAGAAAATTAATGTTTATCCCGTTCAAAGAAAAAATATAGTTTTAGATTTTGAAAAGGGTAGCATAGTTGCGGACTGTGGTACAGAGTCGTATGCGGTTACTGGGTGTGATGTGGCGGTGAGCACAACATTCTGCAGAAGATCACCAACACCAAATTGCGCGCAGAACCTCATATCTGGGACACCGGCGAGATGCGGCACTCGTTCCAGTCATCTGGATCCACTGACAGTGGTAGATGATGGAATAATAATCATCAATGATGTCACCGCAACCATTACCAACAGGGTCAATCAAACACAAGTGGTTGCTGGCACATACCTAGCAACATTCGATGATGAGGTAACCATTAACGGCACCCTGTTCATTAACAACTATGGGGCATTGAAGAAGAAACCAATGGTTGCAGCTATCTCCCAAATCAACATAACAAGCCATCGGGAGAAACTAAGTCTGCCACTTCTACATGAGCTAAGCTTGACCAACCTACAAAACATAGGTCAACTTCGCTCCAACCTGGTATCTGGTTCCATCATCAGTAGTGGTGCTACTTTGGCCATAAGTGCGGTGGCAATCTTCATCATCTACGAGGTTCGTCGCCGTTGGAAATTAAAACATCAAGCCCAGCTGATTACAAGCCTTAAGACCGCTTTGAAGAAGTCCGAGGACGTCCATCACTTAGCTGAGGGAGGAGTTATGACGAGCCAAGCAAAATAGTGAGCGGAAGCAATTGCAACATAGTCACAGTAGCTGTGTCAGCTATTTAGTCGGTCTCACGGTCGTCCGAAATATGATCCTCCAGCTGAGGCGCATTGACCGCGGCCACCAGCGAGGCACGAGGCGCTGATTCAGCAATTCTTGGTTGGCTGTGGGCTTCTTTGGGTCTTTATAAGATATTATAAGTTTAGTTTCTAAATATATTTCGAGTCGGCAAGTTAGCCGCTAATAAAGAGAACAATAATTAAATATCCAACTTAAATAACTTACATAAAAGGAAAAAATAATAATATTGCCGATTTTTTGAGTAGGATTAAAGAAGACGAAATTAACCTAATGGAGGTCGAACCAACAGACGAAGAAGACAACAAATCCCTGACTGAAACGGTTCACTCTAAAGAAGAGGATCAGGGCTTTAACATGTCCATACTAGAAACGGCAGTCAACAGATTCAAAACACAAATAATTTTCACAGAAAAGAAACCCAACACCATAGTACAAGTGTTTGGCAGAAAGAGAGTTTATATTAGCAAAGAAGACTTGGAAAACAACCAAGCAGTAAACATCCTCAGACGAGAAATAACAGCAGGAAAGATAGGAGTTTTTTCACACCTAAGCGACCATGAATTTTACCAATTTCAAAAAATATTGACAAAGGAATACACTTCCAATCCAAAAGTAAGGTTCGTAAAATGTACCAGATTCGCTACAGACATAGAGTCTGAAGATGAGTTGCACACCCAAATAGCTCTGTTTCATAAAAACGAGAGTGGCCATTGCGGGATAGTTGCTACCTATCAGAAACTTAAACTTAAAATTTACCATCCCAATCTAAAAACACATATCCACAGAATAATAAATAATTGTGACGTTTGCAGTGGTGGGAAATATGATAGGAAACCCATTAAAAACAACTTCCATCTAACAGAAACACCAAAAACCTGCAACGAGATAATACATGTGGACACATATGTGAATTCAAAACAATCTTTCATAATATTCATTGATAAATTCTCAAAACACGCCACTTGCTTGCCACTGACCGATAGAAATAGTATCACAATAGTAGAACACATTCAACAGTTCTTGTCCATTAAAGGGAAAGTACAGAAATTTGTCTTCGACAACGAATTCAATAGCTTGAACGTCAGGGAATTCCTGGAAAAAGAAGGCATAGAATACCACGTAACAAAGCCAAATAGTCATACTGGCAATAGCGATGTCGAAAGACTTAATAATACATTGACAGAGAAAATTCGTACACTAAATATAGAAGAGAAAAGACCTATAACTGAACAAATGGCCAGAGCTGTATACTTTTACAACAATACACACCACACCACCACAAAGTCTACACCATTTGAAGTACAAAACCATAAAGTCGATCACAAAGAATTATATGACAGAATGTCAGCACAAAAAGCTGAAAAAATATCAAAACTAAACAAAAACAGGGAAACTTACATAGAAACCAGAACAGAAGGATTTATAAAAAATTACAAAAACTTAAGACACAAGGAAGAACCCAAATTTAGGAAAACAAAATTACAAAACATCCATACAACAAACATTAAAAGACCTACAAAATTTTCAGATAACGTTGACACTCCTCATCATGTGCCTGTTGCCAACACTGTCGACGGCAATGATCAACATAACCCCGATCCAGGCTGAAACCGGATTCATATCGCTGGGGGAAAGTACGGTGGAGCTGGTTAGCGAGTTCAAAATGGTCCTACATATAATAAGTCCAGAAGAAATATTAGAATTAACCAACATAATCCAGAATAATACGAAAATTCTGGTTAAAAAAGACAGGCATAGGCTAGATACAGAGATAGAAACTATAAAAATCAAAATAAGATCCATAACCCCAAATTCGCTAGCAAGACAAAAACGCGGCCTTATCAACGCAATAGGAAAAGCTCAGAAGTGGCTCACCGGTCTCATGGATGATGACGACAGGGAAACCATTATGAATCATCTCCTTAATAACCAAGAAAACCAAAATAACATAATTAACAATATTAACAAACAAGTAAACATAAATAACGACTTACAAAATTCTATTAACACACTTAAAGAAGTAATATTGGATGACAGGGAAAAAATAACCAAAACCCTTAACAACATTGAGACATATAATACCATGCTCAGAACAGACATAATGTATCATGACCAGCTGTTGAAGTTGAAATTTTTGCATGATAAAGTAGACACCATCTTGGACACAATAGCGTCAGCCAAATATAACCTCTTTCACCCCTCAATACTAACGAACAAAGAGTTTATACTCTATAATATAGATTTTTACAAAATTAAATTAATTCGCATGGGAGTCATGACCTATGACACTAATATAATCATAGCAATCAAAATACCAACTAACATAATAACTACCACAGTATTCCTAATAACCCCACTAACTAATCAGAAGAACAAAAGAATCGACATGAGTCCCGAAAGAGTAATAAAAATAGAGAACAAAACTTATACATACGAAGAACAGAAAACAATAAATGAACTCAAGCTTAGCTCTAACTGTATAATTAAAAGAAATTGTAAAATGATAGAAGATGTAGAATTTAAGACAAAATTAATAAACGAAGGTACATTGTTAATAAGTAATGCACAAGATAATGAAATTCAATACAATTGCAACAATACCACCAATAGCGAAATATTAAGAGGAAACTTCCTCATAGAATTCACAAATTGCACAGTCCGCATAGACGAAACATACTACAAAAATAACCAAGAAATTTATATACAATCATTTGCCAATGAAGAAGAGGAGGAAAACTCATTTAACTTTACCGAAAAGCAGACGTTTAAAGATATCGTATTAAAAGAAATAGAAAACACAAAAACAATTAAAGAAATAAAAATACAAACAATAGTTTCCAACAGTTTTGGCATAGTATCAATTACTCTTGTACTCCTCTTCATAGGAATATATTCCTATAACAAATGTAAAAGAGGAATCCAGGAGAATCCCTCATCAAAGGGGGGAGGAGTTATGAAACCAATCAAAGTCGCACAAACAAATAACATAATTATACAAAAAGCCAAAGCTGAACAAACAAATAAACCTATGCATGGGAATGTTGATAACGACGAGATCAGCATAATCATGCAGAAGTACTTGAACCAAAATCAAATTTCAAAAGCATAAGCAACAGAAGCGTCGCCGTCGCTTCCGTTGCAAATGCTCGATCAGCAATTTATGAAACAAACGAAATGGGCATTTGCATATGCCAAAGAAAATCATATTTTTTAGTCTTAAGATTCAATTGTAACCAGACAGAAGTCGAAGTTCCAAACTAATAAAGAAACTCACAATATCTAAAGATATCCAGTGAACAAAAATCGTTTAATTCTGCAAAATTTAAATCAAAAATTTAAATAAATAAATAAAGATATCTAAAGATATCTAGTGACTAAAATTCGTTCTTTCAACGAATATAATTCGTGTGCTTATATATGTGACGATGTCAAGCTTTGTCTTACTTATAAAGATACAGATTCATTTAGTCGGCTACAAGCTGATCTTAAAAACTTTCAATCCTGGTGCCAGTTTAATCTACTAAATCTTAACACTACCAAATGTAAGGTAATGACTTTTTTTCGTAACTCTCCTCAACTGGTCACTTATTTTCTAAACAACAGCTCTTTAGAACGTCTAAATAATATGAATGATTTGGGCGTACTTATGGACCATAAGTTAAATTTTAACACCCATATTTCCACCACGGTCGCAAAGGCCATGAGTGTCCTGGGTTTCATTAAAAGATGGTCAAAAGAATTTGATGACCCCTATACAACTAAAGTTCTTTTTACTTCGCTTGTCCGTCCTATTTTAGAGTATGGATCTTGCATTTGGTCACCTCAATATGAGTCGCACCAGATTAGACTAGAATCCGTTCAAAAGCAGTTCTTGCTATTTGCTCTTCGTGGCTTAAACTGGGATCGCAATGTCAATTTGCCTTCGTATTCTAGTAGACTTCTCTTGATTAACCTTCCGTCCCTAACTAACCGTAGAATTATGCTTGGTGTCATTTTTATGCACAAGCTCCTAATTGGTGATATCGACTCGCCTGAGTTATTAGCTCAGGTGAATCTGTCGGTACCATGTAGACAGAGTAGACATCCTTTGATACCTTTATCCCTTAGTCGTTGTTCTTCTAACTATGCTATGCATGAACCTTTTAGGGTCCTCTGCTCTGATTACAATCTTCTATCCCCTGTAATCGGCTCAGAGTTTTCTATTAATATGCTTAAAACATCTATCCTATCCCATTTAGTTAATAGATAGCTATAGTATTATGTGTTTGTCTGTCTTTTCTATTGTGTATTTTGTCCACGCGATTCGTGCCGTGCGTTATACGGCTGCACCCCTCTGTCGGTCGGGTGGGAGGTGGGCAGTTATCTGCTTGCGCTCGCGCGTAACAGGCTTTGTCCTGGTGTCGTAGGGGCCACTTGAACGTACTGCGCATAGTATCGTCAACGTCCGCTATAATACCAATTAAAGACAAAAGTGCAAAAACAGTAACGAAAACTATATTTGAAGATTTCATTCTGCGGTACGGTCCAATGAAGACGTTCATTACGGACATGGGAACAGAATATAGAAACTCAATAATTGAAGATTTATGCAAAAACTTGCAAGTAAAAAAGATAACTTCAACTGCACATCATCACCAGACTGTAGGCACTGTGGAGCGAAGCCACCGAACACGTAATGAATTTTTACGATCATACATTTCAGTTGACAAAACTGACTGGGATGTATGGATAAGATACTTCGAATATTGTTTTAATACAACACCCTCTATGGCACATGATTATTGTCCATATAAGTTAGTATTCGGTAAAACTTCAAATTTACCACAACAATTTAATAGTGTTGATAAGATAATTCCACTATATAACATAGAAGATTATGCTAAGGAATCAAAATTTAGATTAGAACAGGCTTATAAAAGAGCAAGAATTATGTTAGAACAGCACAAAGCGAAGAATAAGGAAATATATGATAGAAAGGTAAAAAATATTGAATTAGAAATAGGAGATAAGGTTTTATTACGTAATGATACGGGTCATAAGCTAGAATCTAAGTATTTAGGCCCATACATCATAGAAGAAATAAAAGATAGGAATAACATTTTAATTAAAGATACAAAGAATAAGAAACAATTAGTGCATAAAGATAGGTTAAAAATCTTAACCAATTAATATATATATAAAAAAAATAATAATGACAATAAAACAAGAGAAATAAATTTAAACAAATAAATTACCAACATTTAATGACACTATACATATACAAATATAATTTTACCACATGTATCATTAAACAAATTTAAAAAAAAAGAAACAATAATAAGTAAATAAATTTCTATATAATAAAAAAAAAAAAAAATTTTATAAAATAAAAAAAAAAAAAATTTTTTTAGAAAATAACTCCATATAATTACGTTATTTTTCTAAAGAGGGGGGATGTAGCATGTTTTGGAATAACATATTAACAACAATACAAACATATTGTAGCAATTAGTTACAATATTTATGTGCGCAACATTCAAGTGCATTTGCCTCTTAAGTAACATGACCACCCATGAGTGCATGGTGCTGGACAATTGCTGTGTCGGCAAATATAACACGCGCGGCCGCGTTGGCCCAATATGCAATATGATACATCCTCACTCTACCGCTGCGACGGTATATAAACATACATACTTTTATGTAAACACTTATACATTTATACATAAGTATGTTTATACATAAGCATACCGCTCCTCTGCCTGCATGACTAGCAGCGCAGCTACGCGGTCTTAGCTATAGTCGACAATTGTTATAGAATTAAGAATTATTCAATAAACTGAGTACAAACCAGAAAGAACAATTGGTGTCTCTCAATATATCTTCGGAACTACTACACAACTCTATTGATGGAGACATCCACGCCGCCACTGCGACGCTACATAAGGCCATGATTCTTGCAAACCAAGTCCATGAGGTGACCAGAGCGTGCCAACTAGCCAAGACGGAAGCGGTGAACTCGGACCTGCTAAACGGAAAGGAAGTAGACGATATTCTGAGCGAAGTAACGGGACTCCCGTACCACAATGCGGTCGAGGCCATTGAATTCTCCCGCCCAACGGTCATGTCCAATGGGACCTTCCTGCTCTACGTCCTAGCCATTCCTAAGGTGATGGACAAAAAGTATAAGTTACTTCACCTACTCCCCATAGTCCGTGAGGGTCAGAAACTCGTCTTGGATGCCAACCTGGTGGCAGTGGACCCAAGCGAAACCTATAAGGTCCTTGGAAATTGCCTCTCTATCGGCAACACGACAGTTTGTCAGGACAATGGCAATGCACAATGCCATTACCTGAGGGACGCACAGGAATCAGTGACACTGATAGACGAGAGCACGGTGTTCCTCACTGGCTTTAATGGAACAGTGACCACCTCCTCCAGTCAAACTCCAAAATGAAACAATAACCATCGGAAGGAAGACCTTCTCGAGCCGATCTGTTTCCACCCTTACCGCAATGCCTGCGGTCCTCTCCAATGTAACAGCTATAGGTACACCCCGACACTGCAATATGTTCACGAATTCTCTATACAAAATCTGAGAAAACTATACGATGTATCAAGAAAGCTCCAGATATCGCTATTAACAGAGCCCATTGGAACTGCGTGTGTCGGCAGAAATGGCCAATCTGTCACCTTCACCCTAATCTGCGGGACGCAGGTCTCTGGAGGGGGAGGAAATAACACCATGAACTCTGCCCACAAACATCAGGCCACTCTGCCCCTCACACAAACTGCCCCTCACACAAACTGCTGGCTCAGCATGGATTGCTGGCTCAGCAGAAAGGATGGAGAAGCAGAAATTCCAACCGATTGCGCAAGAGCCAAAGCGGTGACACCGGATGCGCGTGCGACTGTTGGACGGTCATTCGCACTGCGTCAGCACCTCAGGGCCAGCTAGGGAGCTTTGGCGCTTCTGGGCTGCAGCGTTAAGAAACATTCTTGTAGCAGCTAGCAAGAGAATAACAACCACCAATTGATTTGCTTTGATATAAAATAAAGAACCAACAACGTACTATTGATTTGCTTTATACTTAAGTATTGAATAAAAGAACTTGTAATGTTTTCCAATTCTCAAGGATTCTCATTTGGGTAAATAATACTTAAAATAAATCCTTACGAAATCGTAAGGTAGCTCTCGCATAATAATGCGAAAGTTAACTTCTATTAATATTCTCTCGATATCCTGTCCTATTAAAATACTGGGATCGAAGAGTAGCAAGAGAGCAAGTGTGACCGTCTCTCCTGCTACACCTCTTAGTCAAAGAATCTTCTTTGATCCAAGAAGAGGTCAGGTTCAGCCTATATAGGTAGTCTCTCTTGCAGTCCCTAATCATCAGATGTTATGATGGGCAAGAGTACCACAAATTAGGCCAATGCCAACACATCTACGGGCTTAGTGTATCGAGAAGTTTGGTCCGGGTGGGACTTCTGGCTGTCGGCTAGCAAACAGTCTTTGGGGGGGTTCTTTGGACCAGCATTACTCAATACACCCGTAGTACATAAAATAAAACAAAGTCCCTAGAGCACGAATATTACACAATTATTTAACCAAAAGAGATGAACTAGAAGGATAGAGAAAAAGGGTATATTAGTATCGCACGAATAGGGATGCTCTCGAATATTACACAATTACTTAAACAAAAGAGATGATCTAGAAGGATAGAGAAAAAGAGTATATTAGTATCGCACGAATAGGGAAGCTATGAGGATGTTATTATAGCTTCGCGTCTAAACCCTCCCAACCAATGATTTTCCTTTCGCAAGATTCTGGAACATCCCAATATAATTCAGTTCACCGCTCACATTTCGCTACAACGAAGATCACATAACTTTTACTCAAACATTACAAAATGATATTTATTCACGAGGGTTACGGAATGTAGTATATTCATACAAATAATCATTCAGTACAATGAGCTCAACTTGTAACACCCTGTTGCAAGTATAAACAATTAAACATATACGCATTAAAATATAATTGTGCACTTGAATATGTTTATATATATATACATTGATGTATGTACATAAACATATTCACATAAATCTACAGCTAAGCATGATCATATATGTATGTGCATTTGTATATGCACATACATATATTCACATAAGCAATGTATGCACAAGCGTAACATGAGCTAGAGCCAGGCCAGCGTGGGAACGCTGACCAAGCACTTTGATGCATGCGCTCCAACAATATGTATGTATGTACTGACACTCTCCCTCTCTTTTGTAGCTGTCGCATAAGTCGCAGCATAAGAATATATATGTAAACTTAGCTTAAGCAAAATAATAATTTGGAATAAAGAATCAATCTGTAAACTAGAATCAACGGACACTGACGTGTCCGTCCTCAATAATATCATTTCTTCTCAAATGGAACCCGGTCATTACATGGCGGCCGTGACAGGATTCTAAAGGACCTACAAGGACTCTCCATGCTTACAACAGCAACAATAAAAAAAAACCAAGAAAATTTCAACAAAACAAAAAAAAAAAAAAAAAAAAACGTTAATTCAAAGCTCAAGCTCCAAGCTCCAGTTCCAGTTCCAGCTCTCCCCCCACCCGGCTTTAAACCAACAATCTTTATAAAAAACAAACAATTCAATTGAACGTTTTAAGCGCCAAAAACAACAAATTCCCGCCCCCCGTCAAATATCCATCTTTTCGGCAGTGGCGTTCGAAATCGACCAATCAACCAACAAGGAGCACGAATGAACAGTGAAGATATTCCCTTTGCGGAATCTGCTCCTATCGAGCAAAGGGACGCACCGACGCTAGAGGAAGCGTTAGAGCTGTATCCCAACGATGGACCGCGCCCACTCACAATAGCTGAGTACCGGGCCCGCAACACAAAATCTACAAAGCCAGAGCCAAAGAAGACCAAAAGAGGAGGCCAAATACACAAGCTACTCCAGCAGAAGAGGCTGGAAGTAGACTTACTGGCCACTCTGAAGACGGAGGAAGACCGACAACGCTGCATAGAGCGTATTGACATCCTGAAAGCTGAACTTCGCCAAAGAGCAAAGAAATGCAAGGGGGCCGCAGAAATGCGCAAGCCTTAACTTGCCTTTAATTAAATAATTCTAATTATAAGCTTAATAGCAAGTTGGAGCACGAAAGTGCAATTTGCGAACTACTAACTCACTGCTAAGCTATTACTAACAATGTGGTTGGAGAATTTTAAAAAAAAAAAATAAAACAAATGAAATGTATACCTGAATTGTGAGCCAACCACATTCTCTATAATTTTTCCACGTATCCGGCTCGCTGTGCAAGACACAGTTGAGATAAATTTTATTTCTCTCTTATTTTTTTTTCTCTTCACAAATAATTTAAATAAAAAAAAAAAAATATGCATGAATTCATAACAATTTTATTAATAAAATTAAAGTAATTGCTAAACAAAAGTTTTTAACCTGTCTTTATGAACTTTATTTCATATTTTGCACACTTGTAATAAATAAAAACAAAAATCCCATACCTATGTTCGATAATAGCATAAGTAAATTTGATGACATATCCGATATACCCACAATGGGGTTAATTGAAACAAAATCAGTGGACTCCACTGCGAATGTCATAAATAAAATTGAATCATCAAATGCTGATATGAGATTAACGAACATACTACTATTAATAATTGTCATAATATTGTGCGCATATGTATTATATAAGGCTTACCTATTACACAATAAATGTGTAACAAAAAGAGCTCTAAGCCAAGCTAATGATCTAGATAAGATCTAAAAATACATATGCACACAAGCAATGTTAAATCTAAACCTTTTTAACAAAAGATAAAATATATATATATATGTAAAGACGAGATGGGCACACTGATCTGAGATTGCCCCTATTTTGATGAGGCGTGTAGCAGCGGAGAGTGAGAGGCATCTAAGAAAGAGAGTCGAAGGGCAGTCGTCGTCGAGAACGGGCAAGATATAAACGGGTTACGAGAGCGTTCGGCAGTTATGAAATCAGTTATTATTCTCAAAGAAATATACATATGTACTACACCTCAATTTAAACATTTCAGTTAATATTATATACAATAAACTATTACAAATATAATGTTAACCTCACATATATATAAAAAAAAAAATTTTTTAAAATGACCCATTGTGACAGGTACTTTGAAAAAATAAACAACAGGCACCCTAGCATAGTCCAAGACTTAATTGAGGTTTTTAGAAGCGAGGGTAGTACCTCACCTCAACGCTCCATAAACTTATTACAAATTAGGTTAGCTTACCTTGATATAACGGGCGAAGATTTCCCAGTCAAAGGAGGCACTAGGGTACAGATGAGTTTCATTCTCACGGTACCATATGTATGCTGTTTTTCAAACGCAGCAGGCACACTGCGTTTCTACCTAATGGTGGAACCAAAGCAGTAAAGAACTAAATACAGCCATAATCAGTTAAATAGGCTTAGGCAGTTAGTGTAGAATATGGATAAAGCAGAAACAAAAAAGCTCCAAAAATATTTACCTTTCCTTGATTTCCTGATACAATCAGGTGAAACAAATCACAAATACAAGGAAATAAGGTATTGGATAGCCCACAACTACAAATTTCGAAAAAACATTGTAGATCTCATGGAAAAATCCATAAAAGTAGCTTATAGTAGATTATAAGCTAAGACTCCTTTAAGAAAAGACGTGCCCGGATGGGTCCACGAACTTTTCAAGGACTCAATTGCGCTGATAAACATATCAGAATCGAGTGTAGAACCAATAGATTTAACAGACTCAGATATAGAAATAATAGACATAGAATAGTAAAACCTTACACATTTTCAAAATCTTTTTCTTAAATTAACAACAGGTCTAAACGACAAATTCTTTTTTTGTTTAGTAAAATGGGTTCTCAAGAATCCAAAATAGAAATAGAAATTAATCTTAACAAACTATGGTTACTTGGGATGATATAATAGAAAAAGCTAGAATACACGCACAAGAATTAACTAAATCTTGTAAGTGTCTCTCGCAGAATAGAGAAACATCCCAAGACACAGTAACCAAACACACGAAGATAATAACCGAGAATCTTCAAGCTATTAGAGCGGTATTAACTGAACACTATAGCAAACTAAAGACATGGCAAAAAACAGCCGCAAATGCGTTCTACAGTGATTGCAAACAAAAAGCAATAACTGTGCTAAACAGACACAATATTGAATTTAAACAAACATCTGATTTGGAAACTTCAATAGTACTGGAAGAAAAAACGCAACTAATGGCTGATGAAGAAATAAGTCAAGAAGAACCATCAGTGATAAGTCTTAACAAACCAACAATTCTCAACGAAAACAACAAAATGGCACAAACGAGGGTAGAATTTATAAATACGGCCACCAAGCTGATACCATACTTCGATGGTGATAGTAAAAGTCTACCAGGTTTCATTGGAGCGCTTCGCGTTCTTGACACCATAAAAGAACCGCACGAAGCGGTAGCCATCCAACTCATAAAATCAAAATTAAAAGGTCAAGCGGCTAATAGCCTAAGAAAAAACGATTGATGAAGTTATACAAAGACTATCAACAATCTTCAAGGGTGAATCAGTGGATCTTTTAACAGCAAAAATTAAAAATCTGCAAAGAAACCCCAATAACTGTGTTTCATACACAAAGGAGATTACTGAGTTGACCGACACCCTTAAAGGCGCATATATTTCGGATGGTCTTCCAACTGAACAAGCAATAAAATACACCACCAAAGTGGCAGTAAATGCTATGGTAAGCCATACCAAAAGTCAAAGAGTCCAGCTATTAATGGAATCAGGAAACTTTGATTCGGCTAAAGAAGCCATTGCTAGATTCACCACTCTTTTAGTAGAGACGGGCTCCACAGAAAGTTTCCAAAATAATACCATTTTTTATGCCCAGCATAATGACCGCGGCAGACGCCGCTATAACAATAATGGTAACTGGAGAAACAACTCGAATTGGAACAATAACAACTCGAATTGGAGCAATAATGATGCCCACAGAGCCCAATGAGGCCGAAATTATTCACGCTACCAAAGAGGCGGCCGTGGAGGTGGACACAATAATAATAGACAAAATACAAATAACCAACAGAATGGTTACAACAACACAAATGTCCGAATTACCCAAAGCGACCAGGGAAA
Source organism: Drosophila willistoni (assembly GCF_018902025.1). NCBI lineage: Eukaryota > Metazoa > Arthropoda > Insecta > Diptera > Drosophilidae > Drosophila > Drosophila willistoni. Next base: position 65,597 of record NW_025814491.1, on the reverse strand, counting down.
CGGACAAGATCCTCCAAATGCTCAAAATTAAACAATAAAGTCTATTCCATTAACCTAAGTCTTAATAATTTCGTATCATTTAAGAATGTTAAAACAAATAAGAAAATAACATTCTTAATTGATACCGGTGCAGACATTTCAATAATAAAAGAAAATTCTGATGTATTTCACGACATCCAAGTAAACAAAACTGTAGACATTCGAGGCATAGGAGAAGGAGTAATAAACTTCAAAGGCCTAGTCTCAATAGAATTGCAGACAGATAAATATATTATTCCATACGAATTTCATCTGCTTCATTCAGATTTCGCAATCCCATGCGATGGAATATTAGGATTAGATTTCATAAAAACTTTTAATTGCAAATTAGATTACAGCAATTCAGAAGATTGGTTTATACTTAGACCATGAAAATTAACGTACCCAATTTATGTTCCAATAACACTCAATTCTGGTAATAACTCAACACTTCTACCAGTAAGATCCCAAGTGGTACGCAAAATAGAACTATCTTCAGCAGAAGATAACATTTTAATTCCGAAACAGGAAATTAAACCGGGCGTTTATGTTGCAAACACTATTGCAACAGCCCAAAGTACTTTTGTCCGATTCTTAAATACCACAGATAAATGCCAAATAGTAGGCTTTAACAATATAAAATTTGAATCACTTTCGAACTACGATATAGTTCAAAACACCAAAGATATAAGAAAAGAATCTGTAATTCATAAATTGAAGAAAAATTTCCCAATACTATTCAAAGACAAACTCGAAAAGTTATGCACTGAGTATAGTGATGTGTTCGGACTTGACACCGAACCGATCACAACAAATAATTTTTATAAACAAAAATTAAGACTTAAGGATGATGAACCGGTATATGTGAAAAATTACCGGAGTCCGCATAGCCAACTAAACGAGATCCAGCGACAAGTTGGAAAGTTATTCGAACAGGGTATTGTTGAACCATCTGTTTCGCCTAATAATAGCCCACTCTTGCTAGTCCCAAAGAAAACACTTTCGGGATCTAAAGAAAAAAACTGGCGATTAGTAATTGACTATCGTCAAATAAACAAAAAATTGCTGTCAGATAAGTTTCCGCTCCCCAGAATTGATGATATTCTTGATCAATTGGGAAGAGCAAAATATTTTTCTTGCCTTGACTTAATGTCAGGTTTTCATCAAATTGAACTAGAAGAAAAATCAAGAGATATAACGTCTTTTTCAACGAGCAATGGCTCATATCGTTTTACACGATTACCTTTCGGTCTAAAAATAGCACCTAATTCATTTCAGAGAATGATGACAATAGCATTCTCGGGGCTTGAGCCAAGTCAAGCTTTCCTCTATATGGATGATTTAATCGTTATTGGTTGTTCTGAACAACATATGATTAAAAATTTAGTAGATGTTTTTAAACTCTGCAGAAAAAATAATCTAAAACTGCATCCAGAAATATGCTCATTCTTTATGCATGAGGTGACATTCCTAGGTCACAAATGCACAGATGAAGGAAACTTGCCGGACAACACAAAATTTGACATCATCAAGAATTATCCAGTCCCACATGATGCAGATAGTGCTAGACGTTTCGTTGCATTTTGCAATTACTATAGACGTTTCATAAAAAATTTCGCCGAATATTCCAGGCACATAACAAGATTATGTAAAAAGAATGTTCCATTCGAATGGACAGCAGAATGCGAAAATGCATTCCAATACTTAAAAGAAAAGCTCGTTCAACCTAATCTATTGCAGTACCCGGATTTTAGCAAAGAATTTTGCATAATCACAGATGCAAGCAAACAAGCATGTGGAGCAGTTTTAACACAAACAATAATGGACTCCAGCTTCCATTTTCATATGCATCAAGAGCATTCACTAAAGGTGAAAGCAACAAGAGTACTACAGAACAAGAGCTAGCAGCAATACACTGGGCAATAACATATTTTCGACCATATATATATGGAAAACATTTCACAGTGCGAACAGACCATAGACCATTAACATATTTGTTCTCCATGGTCAACCCGAGTTCAAAACTGACACGCATGCGGCTAGAATTGGAAGAGTACGACTTTACAGTAGAGTATTTGAGAGGTAAAGATAACTTTGTGGCAGACTCCCTATCAAGGATAACAATATCCGATCTAATTGACATGAACAAAAGAATCCTGAAAGTCACTACCAGGTAGCAAAGTAGACAAAACAATTTCTGCGCAGAAAATAAACAAGAACTATTGCCAAGGCAAAATCTTGAAAAAGCTTCCGAGCCCAACGTATATGACGTTATTGCAAATGACGAAGTACGAAAAGTAGTGACCTTGCGAATAACTGATTCCTCGACCACATTCAAACATGGCAAGAAAGTTATAGCAAGAATTGATATTTGCGATATGTATACCAATTCTCGACTTAGTTCAGTTTTTTCAAAGGCTCGAAAAAGACGCCGGTATACTTAGTATCACCAAAGTCAAAGTGGCACCGAGCGAAAAGATCATTGAAACTATTTCAATAGAATCTTTCAAAAATATGGGCAATCAAATTTTACAATTTTTAAGAGTAGCGCTACTCACGCCGGTGACCCTCATCCAAAACGATGAAGAAAAAGAAGCTATATTGTCTACATTCCATGAAGATCCAATTCAAGGAGGTCATACAGGCATAAATAAAACAATTGCAAAAATAAAGAGACGATATTATTGGAAAAACATGACTAAATATGTAAAAAAGTACATTAATAAATGTCCAAAATGCCTGACGAAACGACGAAACATACAAGATCACCTATGATTATAACCGAAACTCCACAATATGCTTTTGACAGAGTGATAGTGGACACAATTGGTCCACTATCACGTTCGGAAAATGGGAATGAATACGCAATCACATTAATATGTGACCTGACAAAGTATTTAGTAGCAATTCCTGTGGCAAACAAAAGTGCAACAACTGTGGCAAAAGCCATAGTCGAATCTTTTATTCTGAAGTACGGTCCAATGAAGACGTTCATTACGGACATGGGAACAGAATATAAAAATTCCATTATAAATGACTTGTGCAAGTATTTAAAAATAGACAATATAACGTCTACAGCACACCACCACCAGACATTAGGTACCGTTGAAAGAAGTCATAGGACCTTCAACGAGTACATTCGTTCATATATTTCAGTAGATAAAACTGATTGGGACATATGATTACATATGGTCGGTCATTACACCGAAATACTTCAATAAGTCGGAAACATAATCCGATTTGACTAAACTAAAATGATGATTCTTATAGTAAACTGTAATTAAATTAAATAATTGGATCATTTCAGGCATCCAAAAGCCAAATTAGGGATAATATGTTTTGTTTTGTTGAATCTTAATTGTAAGGTGCATATATATAAACTTATAGATATTCAAAAATGAAAATGTCAATTGGAATTTGGAAGTCTCCAACTTAAATTAATGTATTAATTATAAACAACTGTAGGCTCGCTCACACAGTCAAGGGCGATTCTTAATATCGTTTTAATTTTTCAACAATTATTGGCAATTTTCTTTAATATTTTGTTTTAGTTTTACGGTACTTGAGAGTTTTTATTTGCTGATCATTTGATACTGAACTCACTTTCTTTTTGCATACAAACAGGGAAATACCAGAACGATCATGATTTATGGTGCTGAATTTAGGACTTACCCATCCGTCCGGTCCGTCGAAGGCCTTCGTCGTCCGCTGGATGATGCTTAGGAATAAAATAATAAAATAAAATGTTAGGTTAAATCAAGCGACTGGCATTCCTATGCAACAAATTCGGTCTAAGAGACTCTCAATCCGCAACGAAGAAACTTTCTCTGCCCGTATCTGATTCGGGCGGCTATTCCAAGCTAGTTGACTTTGTCGAAATGTCTCTGTGCCGTTCACGGTATGCAGCTTTTGAGCCCACGGTGTCTCAAAAATTATCCCTGGCAAATTCTCGGAATTCAAATATGAAATTCCTTGCTTAGGCTTTTAGCATTCCATTTGATTGCGGCTAAATTTCCAAAAGAACTTATTAGAAACTTCCAAATACTTAAATCTCTACAAAAAATAACTTACGATAATAAGATTCACAAAACTCCACAATAATTCTTGTCCTATATGCTCCAGATTAGTATTTAATTAATAATTCGGCTTAATGGCCGAGAAAATTTCAGATTTAAAAATTTTATATATTTTCTCTGGAGGAGCAGCGTGGTTTAGGCGTCTAGCCAGGGCGATCGCGCATGATGCCACTTCGCTAGGGTTGCACTAGTAGAAGTATCGAACTTCTAAGCTCAGCTAATTATTTTTATCGACACAATTACCCACCACTTACTGAAATACAAACTAACGCCTTAAAATTTAAAAATAAAACTAACGGCAGACACTGGGCACTACAAGCGTCTACAACACGACTAGACTTCACCTACGCCGTCAAAACGACCATTCGCGTTATTCAGCAAAAATTGGAAACCTTACGACAGGGGGAACAGTCGCTATCTCAGTATTCTGTCGAGGTGGAAAAAACATTGACCCTCCTCACTAATTAAACGATAATGACACACGTTATTAGCGCACGAAGCCGAAGTAAACCATGATTACGCAGCTTTCGCTGCAAGCTTTGCGCGGGCTACCGAGGAAAAAGCTCAGGGCCCCTTTGAACAAAAGAACCAAAATTTTCGAAACAATGCTAATCAGAATAAGGGCTCGGAAAACAGCCAAGGGGCATATAAGCAGACTCCCCATTATACTAGGGTTCAGGAATAACCAAATAATAAAGGGAAGCTACCACAAAATCCTGGGGCTCAGGCGTTCTCAACACCAGAACCTATGGAGGTTGACTCCTCTTCAAAGTTTAGGCAACCAACCAGATATTCGGGAAACAAGTCCACAAAATCTGGGTACGGGTCGAAAAAGAATCAACAGGTTCATTTCAAGTCTCAAGATTCCCCCATTATATTCGACCAATGGCGGTACTAAAATTTATCACCCCCGCAGAAAAACCATTTAGTGTCAGATCCATACATGGGACAAAGGTAGCGGAAAAGTATTTTCGGATATATTTTCGGTCTTAAAGCACGGTTTTTTTTTTTTAAATATCCCAGAAGATTTCGACGGCATAATTGGTTTTGACCTCTTAAAAAAGGTCGGAGCAACTATCGACCTATTAAACAACCTCATAATTACCAAAAATGGATCTGAGTTCATTAATTTTACTCGTTGTTCACAAGTAAATTTTATTTATGCATATGCGTAATATGAGCTAAGAGAGCGTGTGACCGCTGAGTCAGCACTTTGGCCGCCCAGACTGTGAGCGTCCAACTATGTGAGTACACTCGCTCCGCACCCCCCCCCCCCCCCCCCCCCCCCCCCCCCATTACATTTGTAGCTGCCGTCCAACGGCAGCATAAGAACAGATATAGGCTAAGAACTCTTTAACGAAATAAATAAAATCATTATCAAAACTCACAGCTAAGGGCACAGACGTGCCGCTGTCTTTATTTAAACTTTATAATATTTACTCAAACTCGGAACCCGGTCATTACATGGCGACCGTGACAGGACCTAAACAGGACCTGTGTAAAAATTTAAAAAAAAAAAAGAAATATTAATTAAATAAAAAAAAAAAAATATATACGAAAAAAAAAAACAACAGCTAATAATTGATGCGGCGAAATATCAGCAACAGCAGCAGCCAATTAAGGCCACAGTGTCGGAGAAGGCAAATATGCCCACATGAGTGACACTGGATTTGGAAATTCTGCACCTGTCGTGCAAGGGGACGCGCCAACACTCGAGGAAGCACTCGAGGCGTGTCCAGGCGATGGACCCCGTCCTCTTACCATAGAGCAATATAAGGCGAGGACTGCAAGGAAACAGGAAAAACCAAAACATAAACGAAGCGGCCGGAGGATAAAGCTACTACAACAGAGACGTTTAATGAAGGACATGGTGGAGGCCACCAAAGAAAAAGAAGACCGACAGCGCTACATAGAGCGCCTGCAACAAATAAATAACGAGCTTCGCCAAGGTGCGAAACAACGGCAAACGGGCTGCATAATTGCAGTAGCCCCAATTTGCCCTTAAATTTAATTATTTATAACAAATCTATGCGGGAAACCGCTGTTTACAAATTACTAAAAAAAAAAATAATAGGCTTGTACTAACACATGTGGTAGACATAGATTTAATCAAAATTGTAAAACTTATGTAAGTCTACCACATGCCCTTAACTCTTTTCCTTTTCTCTGGATCACTGCATTACACAGTTGATGCACTAAAAAAAAATCATCTCTGGCTCACTGTTTAAACAGTTGAGATTTCCAAAATTAAAAAAAAATATTAATAAAAAAAAAATTACTAAATATCAATACTTATATTTGCATAAAATTGAAAAAGAAATACAAAAAGAGAGCTTACAATTTTTTTTTTTTCTCAAAGTTCAAATTCAAATTTTCCCATGAAACTCTCATTAAATGTATGGAGTCGAACTCCATATCAAAGCTAGATAGTACAGAAGAAAGTATTAGAAAATTAGTTAGCATGTTGGACCATGAGTCCAAGGTAGCGGATTCAACCGCTAATGTTATAAATACTGTCGAAACATCTTCAATCGACTTAAAATTTATAACAATTTTATTAGTAATAATCGTCGTTTTGCTATTAGCAAACTCCCTGACGAAACTTTATAAATTGCACAATAGATGCATCAAAAAGAAATACCAAAGTAGGGCCATAGACTTAGACAAGATCTAAAAAATATGGAATGGAATAATTTAGTAAAAACTCTAAATAATTCCAGAGACAAATTTAACAGATCATATAATTGTATCAATAAAGATACAGTTATTAGAATAGAAACTCTAAAATTACACATAAATAACCTTATTCAACAATATAATAATATTGTTTTAAAAATTCAATTGGTCGACGACCAGCTTACTCCTGCTCATAAAACACAGTGCTACAATTTAATACAATCTTTAAATGAAAGGTTGACAAAAATAAGCGCGAGAAGAAGTCTGGAAATACAAATACCAGAAGAACCATTAGCTTTAGCCGAGTTCGATGCAAATCAACTAAGCGAGCTAAATGAGTCAAAGCCAACAGTCGACATCGAACAAGATAGTGACATTGAATCATTGTTCGAAGAAATAATCCCTACTAAAATGGCACTAACAGTTGTAGATTTTTTGAAGCTGGCCTCAAGTCTAATATCAGACTATGACGGTAAGCCAGAAAATTTGCAAAGTTTCCTAGATTCTTTGAATCTAGTAAACACACTAAAAGGCGACCATGAGCAAACAGCCATAAGCCTGATCAAAACAAAATTAAAAGGCCACGCCAGAAATTTGATAACCACTGAACAGACAATAGGTGAGATCATTACTCACTTGTCTACAACAGTGAAGGGAGAGTCGGTAGAAGTGGTATCAGCTAAGCTTCTCAATCTCCAGCAAAGAAACAAAACTGCTACTCAATACACCCAAGAGGTGGAAAAGTTAGCAAAGGACCTTGAAGGTGCCTACATCAGCGATGGTGTGACCCCAACTCTTGCTACCAAGTATAGCACAGTAACAGCAGTAAAGGCAATGACGAAAAATTGCACAATAGAAAGGGTTAAGAACATCATGATGGGAGGTATTTTCACAAATATGGATGATGCTGTATCCAAATTTGTAAACACTTGTACTGAGATAACAGGACAAAGCAATTCAGTCATATATTATCGACGAGGTACAAGTTACAACAATAGAGGAGGCCGAGGTTATAATCGCGGAAGAAATTATAACTATAATAATAACAGCAACAACAATAACAACTTCCATAATAATAATAACCGTGGTGGAAGACGAGGCCAGAATAGAGGAAGAGGCCGAGGAAACTTCAACCGAGGTTATAATACCGGTAATGTCAGATTATTACAGAATACATCGGAAAACCAACAGAACCCTTTAGGCAACACACAATAAATCCAAAAATTTACACTATCAACCTTAGTCTTAACATATTTGTTTGCTTCACAAATCACGAAACAAACACAAATTTAACATTTTTAGTAGATACAGGAGCAGATATATCACTCCTAAAAATAAATTCAGATAATTACAATATCAAAGACAATAAAATTATAGACATTGAAGGCATAGGCCAAGGAATAATTCAATCCAAAGGAATCACAGCAATAGAAATTCAAACAGCCAAATACATAATTCCACATGAATTCCATTTAGTAGATCCCGATTTCGCAATACCATGCGATGGAATAATCGGCATTGACTTCATAAAAAAATTCAATGGCCAGTTAGACTTCAACCCAACCGAAGATTGGTTAATAATTAGACCAAACAACCTAAATTATCCGATTTGTGTTCCGATTACATATAGTTCAGGCAATAATGCACTACTTTTACCAGCTAGATCCCAAGTGGTCCGAAAAATAGAAATAAACACAGAAGAAGAGTGCATATTGATACCAAATCAAGAAATTCACAATGGAATTTATGTCGCTAATACAATAGCAACGTCCAAACATGTTTACGTCCGTCTGTTAAATACAACTAATTCTGACCAATTGGTCAATGTAGGAAAACTAAAATATGAAACACTTTCAAATTACGAAATTGACCGAACTAACCCAGACATCAGATGTGAAACAGTTTTGAATAGCTTAAAGAAAAATTTCCCCCCTCAATTCAAAGAACAGTTAACAAAATTATGTACCAAATATAGCGATGTATTCGGACTAGAAACCGAATCGATATCAACAAACAATTTCTATACGCAAACATTAAGACTAAGGGATGATGAACCTATTTATATTAAGAACTATAGAAGTCCGCATAGCCAAATAGAAGAAATCCAAAAACAAGTAGGAAAATTAATAAATGATAAAATCGTAGAACCATCTGTATCCGAATACAATAGCCCACTCTTATTAGTCCCAAAGAAATCTAACTCAGAAGAAAAGAAATGGCGATTAGTAATTGACTATCGTCAAATAAACAAAAAATTATTGTCCGATAAATTTCCGCTTCCCAGAATTGATGACATTCTAGACCAGTTGGGTCGAGCTAAATACTTCTCCTGCCTCGACCTAATGTCCGGTTTTCACCAAATTGAACTAGAAGAAAGTTCAAGAAACGTAACATCTTTTTCAACAAGCAATGGCTCATATCGCTTCACGCGATTGCCATTTGGACTTAAAATAGCACCGAACTCTTTCCAGAGAATGATGACAATAGCATTTTCAGGATTGGAACCTTCGCAGGCATTCCTTTATATGGATGACTTAATGGTGATAGGATGTTCCGAAAAACATATGATTAAAAACTTAACTGATGTTTTTAACGTATGTAGGAGATACAACCTAAAGTTGCATCCAGAAAAATGCTCATTTTTTATGCATGAAGTGACATTCCTAGGTCACAAATGCACTGATAAAGGAGCCCTGCCCGATGACAAAAAATACGATGTCATAAAAAACTATCCGGTTCCGCATGATGCAGATAGCGCGAGGCGATTCGTAGCATTTTGTAATTACTACCGTCGTTTAGACCATATATTTATGGAAAACATTTTACAGTAAAAACAGATCACAGACCACTAACATATTTATTTTCAATGACAAATCCAAGTTCCAAATTAACACGCATGCGGCTGGAACTTGAAGAATATGATTTCACAGTAGAATACCTATAGGGAAAAGATAATTTTGTTGCGGATGCACTTTCCCGCATAACAATAACCGATTTAAAAGACATTCAACATAAAGTCCTGAAAGTCACTACCAGGCGACAAAGTAGACAAGAGAGGAACTGTACAGTTAAAAACAATGAACTTTTGCCAAGGCAAAATCATTTAAATGTATCCAAGCCCAACGTGTACGAAGTCATTGCAAATGATGAAGTACGAAAAGTAGTGACCTTGCGCATCACAGAATCTAAATGTTTCTTTAAGCATGGAAATAAAGTGATCGCAAGAATTGAAGTTAGCGACATATATACTAATGGAATTCACGACACATAACTAGATTATGCAAAAAGAATGTCCCTTTTGAATGGACGAGCGAATGCCAAAACGCATTTATGCATCTTAAAGAAAAGCTTATGCATCCAACACTACTTCAATATCCCGATTTTAGCAAAGAATTTTGTATAATAACTGATTCTAGTAAACAAGCTTGTGGAGCGGTTCTAACTCAGAACCATAGTGGACTTCAACTCCCAATAGCTTATGCATCACGTTCATTTACAAAAGGCGAAAGCAATAAAAGTACAACAGAACAAGAGTTAGCAATTCATTGGGCAATAACACATTTTAGACCATATATTTATGGAAAACATTTTACAGTAAAAACAGATCACAGACCACTAACATATTTATTTTCAATGACAAATCCAAGTTCCAAATTAACACGCATGCGGCTGGAACTTGAAGAATATGATTTCACAGTAGAATACCTAAAGGGAAAAGATAATTTTGTTGCGGATGCACTTTCCCGCATAACAATAACCGATTTAAAAGACATTCAACATAAAGTCCTGAAAGTCACTACCAGGCGACAAAGTAGACAAGAGAGGAACTGTACAGTTAAAAACAATGAACTTTTGCCAAGGCAAAATCATTTAAATGTATCCAAGCCCAACGTGTACGAAGTCATTGCAAATGATGAAGTACGAAAAGTAGTGACCTTGCGCATCACAGAATCTAAATGTTTCTTTAAGCATGGAAATAAAGTGATCGCAAGAATTGAAGTTAGCGACATATATACTAATGGAATTCTCGACTTAGGTCAGCTCTTCCAAAGGCTTGAAAAAGAGGCCGGTATATTAAACATCCGCCAACTCAAAGTGGCACCGAGTGAAAAGGTCTTTGAATCAATTTCAATAGATACTTTCAAACAAATGGGCAATAAAATATTAAGATCATTACGAGTAGCGCTACTCCAGCCGGTGACCCATTTAAGAAATGAGAAAGAGATACAACAAGTACTGTCTACATACCATGATGATCCAATTCAATGAGGTCATAGTGGCATTACAAGAACAATATCGAAAATCAAAAGACATTACTATTGGAAAAATATGACACGTCATATAAAAGAGTACGTGCGTAAATGTCAAAAATGCCAGGTGTCTAAAACAACGACACATACAAAAACTCCTATGACTTTCACTGAAACACCAGCAAACGCTTTCGACATAGTGATAGTGGATACAATTGGTCCACTACCAAAATCGGAGCATGGTAACGAATATATAGTCACATTAATATGTGACCTAACAAAATATTTAGTAACCATACCGATCAAAACAAAAGTGCAAACAATGTCGCAAAAGCAATTTTTGAAAACTTTATACTCAAGTACGGTCCAATGAAGACGTTCATTTCGGACATGGGAACAGAGTATAAAAACCAAGTAATAACTGATATATGCAAGTATATGAAGATCAAGAATCTCACCTCTACTGCATATCACCACCAGACTTTAGGGACAATTGAACGAAGTCATCGAACATTCAATGAATACATTCGTTCATATATCTCTGCAGATAAGTCTGATTGGGATGATTGGATTCAATATTTCACTTATTGTTTCAACACAACACCATCAGCAACACACGAGTATTGTCCATATGAACTCGTATTTGGTAGATTGCCAAAACAGTTCATAGATTTTAATAAAATTGATAGAATAGACCCCCTTTACAATTTAAATGATTATGCTAAAGAAGTAAAATATAGATTAGAAATAGCATATAAAAAAGCTAGAATTATGTTAGAAAAAGCCAAGGATTATAGGAAAGATTTATATGATAAAACCAGTACAAATTTTGAATTAAGTGTAGGAGATAAAGTATTAATAAGAAATGAAGCAGGGCATAAATTAGACCCAGTATATTTAGGACCATATATAGTAGAAAAAATAGGAGATAATCAAAACATTTTTATAAAAGATAGCAAGAATAAGAGACAAAAAGTACATAAGGATAGATTAAAAATTTACATTAAATGAAACGTTTCATGAGAAAATAATAAAAAAAAAATAATTAGGTCTGATCAACCTTTTCAAAAAAAAAAGAAAGATTTTTTTAATTTTATATAAATTCTTTTTAAATTTTATGCAAACAAAAAAAAAACAAAACAAACAAAAAAAAACACTTTTTATCCAAAAATTAATTCTCAAAAGAAAAATTTTTTTTCTCCAAATGACTACATATGTATATTACGTCATTTCTTAAAAAAGGGAGGTGTAGTGTATTCACATTGTCGCCTATCATTCATACTTAAAGTATAGCTCAACTTGTAACACTTGGTTGCAAGCATAAACAATCTTCAATTGTTTGTATATATGTATGTGCAGGCATGCACATGCATACATACTGATTATGCATATGCGTAATATGAGCTAGGGCTAAGAGAGCGTGTGACCGCTGAGTCAGCACTTTGGCCGCCCAGACTGTGAGCGTCCAACTATGTGAGTACACTCGCTCCGCACCCCCCCCCCTCCCATTCCATTTGTAGCTGCCGTCCAACGGCAGCATAAGAACAGATATAGGCTAAGAACTCTGTTGTGAAGAAATGACAATAGCGTTAGAATTTAAATTCAAATTGAAATGTAATTTGATAGTGTTAGACTACACATAATTTAGCTATAAGAACATATGATTGTTAGTGTTGTAAGACACAGTGTTGGAAGACACTAGAAGGGCTAGTGTACAAAAACGGTCACTTGATATCGAGCCGTGGAGAGAAAAGCGTGAGTAAAATTCGCTATTAGTTTTTAAGTTGATTTAATTTGTAATATTTCTTAGGAAATAAAACTCTCTATCACACTCTCTACTCATCAACTCCTCAACGACTTGGATGAAGTTGGAACCAGGGGCGTTTGGAGGGGGTCAGAAGTTATTATAAGCCAAGGGGTCCACGGCGCGTGGGTCGAGTCAACAATTTTTATTTCGCGGTTCAGTTGGTTTCGCGGACCAATCCACCTTTGGACAAAGGCGAGGATGCTTCTAAAGAGGCTTGGATTGATGAATTGAATGTTTATGAGAAGCACAAGGTAAGTGCCTATTAGATTGTTGATTTGGAGGGATTTTCTGTCGGATGGTGGTAACTAGAAAAATGGCGGCAAACACGGCGTCAGGTTTAATCGACCCGATGGTTGATGAACAAAATGGCGCTGTTATGGCGGATAGCGCTGCGGGCAGCAGTAATAGGGACAATGAGGCGCCGCTGAAAAGCTCGAACGAGATGACTTTAATGTTGAGCACTATGGCAGACATGATGAAACAAATGCAACAATTTCAGTTAGAGGCGACACGTACAAACGTGGTTCAAATGCAGGCATTTCAAGCGGAAATGGTCAGGATGAACGAACTACAAATGCAGACAATTCAGGCTGGAATCGAGAGAACGGGCTTACTGGTTGGTAGGGCATTTGAACATCAGCAGGCTAGAGCGGCATCCCGTGGGGATGAGGTACAGTCGGAGGAAGTTCGGGCGAACTTTTGTATGCCGACAGGAAGTACAGCGGCCAGCAACGACAGCGAGTTGATGGCACGAGCAGAACCGCCTAGAAAGTTGTATGATCTTCCGTCTTTCGATGGTACACCGGAATCATGGCCAATGTTCAAGGAGGCATTTGATATGACAACAGTGGAGTACGGTTATAATAACCGACAGAATTTATTGCGCCTACAAAAGGCGATTGTAGGCCGGGCTAGGGAAGTAGTTGAATGTCTACTTATTCACAGTCAGAATGTGCCTGACGTGATGGAAACTTTAAAGGACCGATTCGGAAGACCTGAACAACTGGTAAAGAGTCAAATTAATAATGTGAGATCATTTCCAAACATTTCAGAAGATAAACTAGAAAACTTGGTTGAGTTTGCTACGAAGGTGAGGAACCTGTCAGCTTTTTTGGATGCGGCCAATGCACGTCATCACATGTCAAATCCAACACTAATGGACATTCTTATTGGAAAGCTACCGGTGCAGCAAAGGCTCAGCTGGTCAAACTATGTTATGTCGTTAAATCGCGAAGCGACAATCAAGGACTTGAGCGAATGGTTACAGACAATGGCGAAAGTTGTATATGGGGCCTGTCTTAGTACTTCGGAATCAACGTCCAAAATAAAGAAGGAAAGAACAAGAATGTTTCATGCAGATCAGAGACATCAAACATCGGATTATATGGAAGCAAGATGCATTATGTGTAACGGAAGTCACTGGCTGAGGAAGTGCAATGGGTTCGCAAACTTGAATCACGATGAGAAATGGCAGTTTGTACGGAAAAAGGGCTTGTGTTTTAATTGCTTGCGTGAAGGCCATCGCAATGCGAATGTGCCAAACTGCAACAGACGCCACAATACATTGCTGCATATGGAGAAAGAACCGATTGTCGTAGTAAAACCCAGCAGTTCCAAAGAGTTTTCTGGCACTGCAACAGAGAGCAAAGGCTCAACGCTTCTGTTCAAGATACTACCGGTACGGCTACATGCCAAGGGTCACACAGTGGAATGTTTTGCTTTCCTTGACGAAGGGTCTGCTGTTTCTCTGATGAATGAGAGCTTGGCTGCTGCGCTCCATTTAAAAGGCCCAAAGGAAGATCTGACATTACAATGGTTTGGCAATAAGCAGGTAACCGAAAGCACAAGCCGATTCGATGTGGGCATATCGGGAACAAATGGCTACACAATTTATGATCTAAAGGGCGTTCGAACAGTCAAAAACCTAAAGTTGCCCAAACAAACAATAAATAGAAAGGACTTGTATTTTAAAAATCGACATATCGAGAACATACCATTGCAGTCGTATAGCAATGTAGAACCTGAGTTGTTGATTGGTCTTGACAATGTGCACCTAGGCATACCCAGAAAGGTGAAGTCGTCAGGCTGGAATGGGCCAGCTGTGGTAAAGACTAAACTAGGTTGGGTGGTATATGGTAAGATCGATAACCATCCTAATGCTGGTCCGAATGGAATGTACGTCATAAACGATCGCTCTGACATAGAGGAACTCGTTCGCTATTATATAGCTGATGCTGAAATGGATGTAAGAGATGTGAAGAATCAGCATCAAGGGCAAGAGCTTGAAAGATCAAATATGCTACTGGAAAAGACAACAAGACGTATGGACAATCGTTTTGAGACTGGATTGTTATGGAAAACGGACGATTTCAACATTCCCGATAGCAAGAAATGGTAATTAAAAGACAATTATCTTTGGAAAAGAAGTTTAACAGGGACCCTGAATACCGGAAGCAGTATTGCAAACTGATGTTGGAATACGAGCAAAAGGGATATATTCGGTTGATTCAGGAGTCAGAACAGAACAAAAGCCTGGATAAGGCATGGTACCTGCCACACTTTGGAGTCGTCAATCCACATAAACCCGGGAAAATTAGAATCGTATTCGATGCTGCAGCGGAAGTCGACGGTGTGTCGCTGAATGCACTGCTGATGAGAGGGCCCGACCAATGCCAACCATTAAGTTACGTACTTATGAAATTTAGACAAAGGTCCGTAGGTATTTGCGCAGACATAGAAGAAATGTTTCATCGCGTCTTGATACGCAAAGATGACCGATGGGCTCAACGCATTCTATGGAGAAAGGATGAAACTGATGAGTTTAAGGCATATGAGATGATGGTAATGACGTTTGGAGCGAAATGCTCACCCGCATCAGCGCAGTTTGTTAAGAATAAGAATGCATCGGAATACAAGGACTTGTTTCCACAGGCGGCTGATGCTATTGTGAGGAATCATTATGTTGATGATTTCGTCCACTCATATGGCAACGAAACAGAAGCAATAAGAGTTACGGAACAGGTGATACAGATACACCGAAAGGGGGGATTTGAGTTGAAGAAATTTGTATCTAACTCTAAAGTCTGCAATGATAAGTTTGGTGAAGGTAGCATGGATGATGTTCTGAGCCTCGATAAAGATGGGGCATTGTATAGTCAGAAGGTACTTGGTATGCATTGGTATACGGCAGAGGATAAATTTGGGTTCATACTTTCGTTTAATAAAATCGATAAATCTCTGTTCTCTGATGAAAGAATTCCAACAAAGCGGGAAGTACTACGGATCGTTATGTCAATCTTCGATCCCCTCGGAATATTAGTCGAGTACTCGTTGATGGCAAAACTCCTCCTTCAGTCTATTTGGAGGAAAAAGATAGAATGGGATCAATCCATAAATCAAGAAGAGTACATCGAATGGAAAAGATGGCTTCGTTTTGTTAATGAAATAGCTTTAATAAAGGTTCCAAGATGGTATGGCACAACTTTTAGTAATGAGTGTGTAGAGTTACACATATTTGCAGATGCGAGCGAGATGGCGTATGCAGCAGTGGGCTATTGGCGAGTTGAAGATGCTGAAGGATGGAAAGTGTCTTTTATAATGGGAAAGACAAAATGCGCACCGATGAAACTGTCTACTGTGCCAAGACTGGAGTTGCAGGCTGCGGTTATGGCGACTAGGCTCAGAAATTCGATATTGGAGGGACATGATATTCAACCAAAACGAGTTTGTATGTGGTCGGACTCATCAACTGTTTTAGCATGGATCCGTTCAGATCAGAGAAAGTACAAGCCATACGTCGCCCATCGAGTGAACGAAATTCTAGAAAGCTCTCGCGTCGAAGAATGGAATTGGGTTGCCGGCAAGGACAATCCAGCGGATTTTGGCACGAAGATTAAAAGAGACAGCAGACAGTCACTATGGGTAACCGGGCCAGATTTTTTATTGGATGATCTTGAGGAATCACCACAGCAGAGCAAGGGTAATTTTAGTACTGACATGGAGCTGCGCCCAAAATTCTGTATGGTCACCACGAAGCAAACGGATGATCTCTTTGGAAGATTCTCATCGTACACGAGACTCGTACGGATTCTGGCTTGGGTGCTACGATTTAGAAGAAAAGAAGTTCGTGAAAATTACCTGATATGCTCAGAGATAGACTATGCTGAAGTAGTTCTGTTCAGAAGTGTACAAAAGAGTTCTTATCCAGATGAGTATAGTGAGCTCGCCAGGGGTAAACTCATTGACAAGGGAAGTAGTCTTCTAAAACTAACACCGGAGATAGATAATGATGGCTTGTTACGTGTAGGCGGACGCATAGATAAAGCTTGTGCCGTTGATATGGACACTAGACGCCCAATAATTCTGCCACAAGGAAGCCACGTGACGAAACTGCTAATCACACATTATCACAACAAATGGAAGCATCAAAATGAAAATACGATCATCGCTGAAATACGTCGGAAGTTTTGGATTCCTCACCTACGCCAAGAGGTACGTCGGACGTCACGAACATGCTTCATATGCCGTATGGAGAGAGCTCGCCCAGCACCACCCTTGATGGGACAACTGCCCTCGGATAGAGTTACTCCTTTTGTTCGTCCATTTCTTACACTGGAATTGACTACATGGGGCCGTTTGCAGTGGTTAGGGGAAGAGGAACGGAGAAGCGATGGATATGCATTTTTACTTGTTTGACTGTACGCGCCATACATTTGGGATTGGCTAGGGACTTGACGGCCGACACTTGCCTGAAAGTCATCCATAACTTCATGAGGCGGCGTGGAGTCCCAATAAGAATCAGGTCTGATAACGGAACAAACCTAGTGGGAGCCGAGCGAATATTAAGACAAGAATTGTATAAGAAAGTAGCTGCCGGGCTCGCAATCGAAAAAATCGAGTGGCTTTTTAACTGCCCATTGAATCCACATGCAGGCGGATGTTGGGAACGTTTAGTTCGAAGTGTAAAACGAGCTATGGGACACGTGCTACTACAAGGAAATTTAAAGGAGGATACCCTCTACAGCTTGATGTGCGAAGCTGAAAATATTGTTAATTCACGGCCTTTGACGCACATTGCCATAGATAGTCCGACAGGGGATCCTATAACTCCGAATCACTTTCTTTTAGGTACAGCCAACTCCACTCAGACTCCGCATCCGCAAGAAGAGGATTATCACCCTACCATGAAGGATTTGCGGATTAAACAGCAGATGACTCATTCGTTTTGGCGCAAGTGGGTAAACGAATACCTGCCTGATTTGTGTCGCCGCACCAAGTGGTATCATTCGGTACACCCGCTAGCTCTGGGAGATATCGTCCTTATTTGCGACAGCGCACAGCATCGAGGTGACAACCGGACGAGATGGCCAAGTACGATCTGCGAAAGTGAAGACCAGCACTGGAGAGTTTCGTCGACCGGCATGCATGTTAGCCAAACTGGATTTTGGTGAATCTAAGATGGACTAGATTCACGGTGGCGGGGATGTTGTGAAGAAATGACAATAGCGTTAGAATTTAAATTCAAATTGAAATGTAATTTGATAGTGTTAGACTACACATAATTTAGCTATAAGAACATATGATTGTTAGTGTTGTAAGACACAGTGTTGGAAGACACTAGAAGGGCTAGTGTACAAAAACGGTCACTTGATATCGAGCCGTGGAGAGAAAAGCGTGAGTAAAATTCGCTATTAGTTTTTAAGTTGATTTAATTTGTAATATTTCTTAGGAAATAAAACTCTCTATCACACTCTCTACTCATCAACTCCTCAACAACTTGGATGAAGTTGGAACCAGGGGCGCCAAGGGGTCCACGGCGCGTGGGTCGAGTCAACAAACTCTTTAACGAAATAAAGAAAAATGATTATCAAAACTCACAGCTAAGGGCACAGACGTGCCACTGTTTTTATTTAAACATTATAATTAATACACAAACTCGGAACCCGGTCATTACAAACTATTCGAACAAATGGGGAACCGGTATACTCTAAACTATACCCACTCCCAATTGGCGTTACGGACTTTGTCAACGCAAAAGTTAAAAAACTTCTAGCCTACGGCATAATTCGACCCACAAAATCTCCCTATAATAATCCGACCTGGGTGGTCGACAAAAAAGGGACAGATGAACACGGCTTCCATAAAAAGAGGCTAGTAATTGACTTTAGGAAACTAAACCAAAATACTACAGATGACAAGTACCCTATGCCAATGATTTTAACAATCCTGTCGAACATAGGAAAGGCCCAATATTTTACAACATTAGACCTTAAATCGGAATTTCATCAAATAACACTAGCAGAAAAAGACAGGGAGAAAACTTCTTTTTCTGTCAATAATGGGAAGTATGAATTCTGCAGACTTCCCTTCGGTCTTAAAAATGCTCCCAGTATTTTCCAGGGGGCCATCGATGACGTCCTTAGGCAAAAGATAAGTAGAACATGCTACGTCTACATAGACGATGTTATTATTTTTTCCGAAACAAAAGATCATGTTAGGGACATTGAATGGGTCCTTAAAAGCCTTCAGGACGCAGGGATGCGAGTATCACAGGAAAAATCCAAATTTAAAAAAAAAAAAAGTGTGGAGTATCTGGGATTCGTCGTATCTAGGGATGGTATTACAACTTCACCCGAAAAACTTCAGGCATTTAAAAATTTTCCAATGCCAAGTACCCTTTTTGATCTCATATCATTTCTTGGCCTTGCCAGCTATTATCGCTGCTTCATAAGAGACTTCGCGAAAATCGCAGGTCCCCTTACAAATATTTTAAAGGGCGAAAATGGAAATGTTAGCAAAAACATCTTCCGGAAAATAAAAATCGAGTTTACTTCAGAACAACTGCAGCCATTCTCCAAGCTAAAAGATATTTTAGCATCAGAAGAAGTTTTTTTTAGCTTACCCAGATTATCGACAACCATTCGATCTTACCAAAGACGCATCTGGTGATGGGCTAGGCGCTGTCCTTTCACAAAAAGGCAGACCATGATATCCCGTAAATTGCGTAATAACGAAAGAAATTTTGCGACCAACGAAAGAGAGCTTCTTGCCATAATGTGGTCACTAAAGAACTTGAGAAACTACCTTTATGGGGTAAGAGACTTAAAAATATTTAACGACCATCAGCTATTAACCTTCGCCGTATCAGACAAAAATACGAACGCGAAACTAATACGCTGGAAAGCATATATTGATGGACATGGCGTAAAAATAATTTATAAACCAGGAAAGGAAAATTTCGTAGCAGACGCCCTTTCGCGTCAGAACATTAACGCTCTCGGAGCACCAGATTCAGAATCTGATATGGCAACCTGCTAAAGTGAAGAGTCTCTGACCTACACTATTGATGTATCCGGTAAGCCCTTAAATTGTTTTCGAAATCAGGTAGTGATTGAGGAAGCAGAGGTCCCTTCGGTAAGGACATTCGTACTTTTCCAGAGTAAGTTTAGGCACATAACACGCACATCAAACCCTGACTCACTCTTACAGACACTACAAGATGTAATAAATGCTGAAGTGGTAAACGCAATACATTGCGAACTGCCAACCCTTGCTCTCATTCAGCACAAATTGGTTGAACTATATCCGGCAGCAAAAATCTGGTATTGCAAACACATCGTTACAGATGTACCAGACAAGTCGGAACAAAAAGAAATTGTAGTGACCGAACATAACAGGGCGCAGGTTGCAGCCTGGGAAAACATGAAACAAATTTTGCAAGACTATTTTTTCCCAAACATGGGAAAACTGACCACAGAAATTGCAGCCAATTGCAAGATCTGCTCTGTCGCAAAATATGACAGGCATCCAAAAAACATAAGCTCGGTACCACACCAGTACCGACTTACACAGGAGAATTTTTACACATCGACGTTTTCTCCACAGATAAAAGATTCTTTCTGACTTGCATAGATAAATTTTATAAATTTGCGATAGTCCAACCTATAGCATCAAGAGCCATTGTTGACGTAAAGCCTGCCATTCTACAGTTAGTCAATTACTTTGCCAATGTTAAGACAATATATTGCGATAGTGAAAGGTCGATAAATTCTGAAACAATACGTTCCCTTCTATTAAATGTGTTTGAAATACAAATTGTCAATGCCCCACCCCTTCACAGTACATCTAATGGTCAAGTGGAAAGATTCCACAGCACGTTACTTGAGATCGCACGGTGCGACAAAATAACAGCTCAGGCTAGCGACATTATCGATGCTAAGTAGCAACACTAAAGTATAACAGGTCAATCCAGTCAGTCTTGAACAAATAACCAATCGAAGCAGTTCATGAAACTACGGTAGAAGAGGGATTGCAAATTGCCAAAAAGATAAAAGACGCTCAGAATAAACAAATGGAACAGGAAAACAGATCAAGAATAGACAAAAAGTACCAACGGAGTGACAAAGACTTGGTAAAATCAAACAAACGCCTTGGTAACAAACTTACTCCTTTGTATAAGGAAGGAGTTGTATAGGTTGACCTGGGAACTAAATTTCTTATAAAGGGGAGGGAGGTCCTTAAGGACAATTTAAAATAGAACCTCTAGAAATTGTTTTTCTAAAAAAGGTTTGCATACTTCAACAACTATTAGAGTAATAAGACTATACCAAAGCAGACTTCATACAGATACTGGACGGAGACGTGACAGTTTGGAAAGAGTACAGCTACCTCGGACATACGACAAACATTACCACGTACAGGACAAACGCGGACGAACCCAGGAAAACTATCGAATTCTTTAAGGAAGATTATATTAAAAGAATCATTTTGACAGACATTAGAAAAATCGACACGCTAATAGAAACGATGACAGTTTATCATAGAGGAGCTAGAAGCTTTAATATTTTAGGCACTGCCTTGAAAGAAGTGGCTGGAACTCCTGATTTTGACGACTGGGAACAGATCAAGTTAAAACAAGAGCAATTAATAGAGTCAGAAAATAAGCAAGTCAAGATCAACAACAAATTACAAGAAAAACTGAATGCAATAACAAACTCCATAAACCAAATAAGTAAAACAGAAAATGTCAATCACGAACACTTTAATGAAACCATCCTAGCAAAAAACAGAATTTTCATTTCAGACCTTGAAAATTTAATTCCAACAATCACTTTGGCAAAAGCGAATTTATTGAACCCAATATCCTCGGTGACTTGGATGTCAACGAAATGACCAACAAAAATCTCACAAATATTAGTGTGTCAGATTTATTAGACGTACATAGGTAGTATTAATGTTTTTAAAAATTTTAACATTTTGTACTTTTTAATCAAAAATCCTCACCCAGAATCTGTCTGTAAATAAGCCTTAACCCGGTAGAACGGGATAACATAATTTTAGATTTTAATAACAGAAACCAAATGGCGGTAACCACAACATTCTGCCAAAGATCGCCCACAAATGGCTGCACGCAACTAAAGCTGGAACTCAAGCACATTGTAGCTCCCGACCAGGTCACCTGGAACTCGTAATAGTTTTGGACGAGGGAATGGTTATCATCAACGACGCCACCATGGACATCATAGACGAAGTCGGCAACAAAAGAAGGGTGAACGGCACCTACCTGGTGACATTAACCGACAAGATTACCATCAACCAAACAACGTTTGTCAACAAGTATGATGTGCTCAGAAAGAAACCAATGGTGTCAGCCGAGTCACAAATGAACATTACGAGGTACCGCGAACACTTAAGCCTGCTGTAGTGTATTCACATAGTCGCCTATCATTCATACTTAAAGTATAGCTCAACTTGTAACACTTAGTTGCAAGCATAAACAATCTTCAATTGTTTGTATATATCTATGTGCAGGCATGCACATGCATACATACTGATTATGCATATGCGTAATATGAGCTAGGGCTAAGAGAGCGTATCAGCAACAGCAGCAGCCAATTAAGGCCACAGTGTCGGAGAAGGCAAATATGCCCACATGAGTGACACTGGATTTGGAAATTCTGCACCTGTCGTGCAAAGGGACGCGCCAACACTCGAGGAAGCACTCGAGGCGTGTCCAGCCGATGGACCCCGTCCTCTTACCATAGAGCAATATAAGGCGAGGACTGCAAGGAAACAGGAAAAACCAAAACATAAACGAAGCGGCCGGAGGATAAAGCTACTACAACAGAGACGTTTAATGAAGGACATGGTGGAGGCCACCAAAGAAAAAGAAGACCGACAGCGCTACATAGAGCGCCTGCAACAAATAAATAACGAGCTTCGCCAAGGTGCGAAACAACGGCAAACGGGCTGCATAATTGCAGTAGCCCCAATTTGCCCTTAATTTTAATTATTTATAACAAATCTATGCGGAAACCGCTGTTTACAAATTACTAAAAAAAAAATAGGCTTGTACTAACACATGTGGTAGACATAGATTTAATCAAAATTGTAAAACTTATGTAAGTCTACCACATGCCCTTAACTCTTTTCCTTTTCTCTGGCTCACTGCATTCACAGTTGATGCACTAAGAAAAAAATCATCTCTGGCTCACTGTTTAAACAGTTGAGATTTCCAAAATTAAAAAAAAAAAATATTAATAAAAAAAAATTACTAAATATCAATACTTATATTTGCATAAAATTGAAAAAGAAATACAAAAAGAGAGCTTACAATTTTTTTTTTTCTCAAAGTTCAAATTCAAATTTTCCCATGAAACTCTCATTAAATGTATGGAGTCGAACTCCATATCAAAGCTAGATAGTACAGAAGAAAGTATTAGAAAATTAGTTAGCATGTTGGACCATGAGTCCAAGGTAGCGGATTCAACCGCTAATGTTATAAATACTGTCGAAACATCTTCAATCGACTTAAAATTTATAACAATTTTATTAGTAATAATCGTCGTTTTGCTATTAGCAAACTCCCTGACGAAACTTTATAAATTGCACAATAGATGCATCAAAAAGAAATACCAAAGTAGGGCCATAGACTTAGACAAGATCTAAAAAATATGGAATGGAATAATTTAGTAAAAAATCTAAATAATTCCAGAGACAAATTTAACAGATCATATAATTGTATCAATAAAGATACAGTTATTAGAATAGAAACTCTAAAATTACACATAAATAACCTTATTCAACAATATAATAATATTGTTTTAAAAATTCAATTGGTCGACGACCAGCTTACTCCTGCTCATAAAACACAGTGCTACAATTTAATACAATCTTTAAATGAAAGGTTGACAAAAATAAGCGCGAGAAGAAGTCTGGAAATACAAATACCAGAAGAACCATTAGCTTTAGCCGAGTTCGATGCAAATCAACTAAGCGAGCTAAATGAGTCAAAGCCAACAGTCGACATCGAACAAGATAGTGACATTGAATCATTGTTCGAAGAAATAATCCCTACTAAAATGGCACTAACAGTTGTAGATTTTTTGAAGCTGGCCTCAAGTCTAATATCAGACTATGACGGTAAGCCAGAAAATTTGCAAAGTTTCCTAGATTCTTTGAATCTAGTAAACACACTAAAAGGCGACCATGAGCAAACAGCCATAAGCCTGATCAAAACAAAATTAAAAGGCCACGCCAGAAATTTGATAACCACTGAACAGACAATAGGTGAGATCATTACTCACTTGTCTACAACAGTGAAGGGAGAGTCGGTAGAAGTGGTATCAGCTAAGCTTCTCAATCTCCAGCAAAGAAACAAAACTGCTACTCAATACACCCAAGAGGTGGAAAAGTTAGCAAAGGACCTTGAAGGTGCCTACATCAGCGATGGTGTGACCCCAACTCTTGCTACCAAGTATAGCACAGTAACAGCAGTAAAGGCAATGACGAAAAATTGCACAATAGAAAGGGTTAAGAACATCATGATGGGAGGTATTTTCACAAATATGGATGATGCTGTATCCAAATTTGTAAACACTTGTACTGAGATAACAGGACAAAGCAATTCAGTCCTATATTATCGACGAGGTACAAGTTACAACAATAGAGGAGGCCGAGGTTATAATCGCGGAAGAAATTATAACTATAATAATAACAGCAACAACAATAACAACTTCCATAATAATAATAACCGTGGTGGAAGACGAGGCCAGAATAGAGGAAGAGGCCGAGGAAACTTCAACCGAGGTTATAATACCGGTAATGTCAGATTATTACAGAATACATCGGAAAACCAACAGAACCCTTTAGGCAACACACAATAAATCCAAAAATTTACACTATCAACCTTAGTCTTAACATATTTGTTTGCTTCACAAATCACGAAACAAACACAAATTTAACATTTTTAGTAGATACAGGAGCAGATATATCACTCCTAAAAATAAATTCAGATAATTACAATATCAAAGACAATAAAATTATAGACATTGAAGGCATAGGCCAAGGAATAATTCAATCCAAAGGAATCACAGCAATAGAAATTCAAACAGCCAAATACATAATTCCACATGAATTCCATTTAGTAGATCCCGATTTCGCAATACCATGCGATGGAATAATCGGCATTGACTTCATAAAAAAATTCAATTGCCAGTTAGACTTCAACCCAACCGAAGATTGGTTAATAATTAGACCAAACAACCTAAATTATCCGATTTATGTTCCGATTACATATAGTTCAGGCAATAATGCACTACTTTTACCAGCTAGATCCCAAGTGGTCCGAAAAATAGAAATAAACACAGAAGAAGAGTGCATATTGATACCAAATCAAGAAATTCACAATGGAATTTATGTCGCTAATACAATAGCAACGTCCAAACATGTTGACGTCCGTCTGTTGAATACAACTAATTCTGACCAATTGGTCAATGTAGGAAAACTAAAATATGAAACACTTTCAAATTACGAAATTGTCCGAACAAACCCAGACATCAGATGTGAAACAGTTTTGAATAGCTTAAAGAAAAATTTCCCCCCTCAATTCAAAGAACAGTTAACAAAATTATGTACCAAATATAGCGATGTATTCGGACTAGAAACCGAATCGATATCAACAAACAATTTCTATACGCAAACATTAAGACTAAGGGATGATGAACCTATTTATATTAAGAACTATAGAAGTCCGCATAGCCAAATAGAAGAAATCCAAAAACAAGTAGGAAAATTAATAAATGATAAAATCGTAGAACCATCTGTATCCGAATACAATAGCCCACTCTTATTAGTCCCAAAGAAATCTAACTCAGAAGAAAAGAAATGGCGATTAGTAATTGACTATCGTCAAATAAACAAAAAATTATTGTCCGATAAATTTCCGCTTCCCAGAATTGATGACATTCTAGACCAATTGGGTCGAGCTAAATACTTCTCCTGCCTCGACCTAATGTCCGGTTTTCACCAAATTGAACTAGAAGAAAGTTCAAGAAACGTAACATCTTTTTCAACAAGCAATGGCTCATATCGCTTCACGCGATTGCCATTTGGACTTGAAATAGCACCGAACTCTTTCCAGAGAATGATGACAATAGCATTTTCAGGATTGAAACCTTCGCAGGCATTCCTTTATATGGATGACTTAATGGTGATAGGATGTTCCGAAAAACATATGATTAAAAACTTAACTGATGTTTTTAACGTATGTAGGAGATACAACCTAAAGTTGCATCCAGAAAAATGCTCATTTTTTATGCATGAAGTGACATTCCTAGGTCACAAATGCACTGATAAAGGAGTCCTGCCCGATGACAAAAAATACGATGTCATAAAAAACTATCCGGTTCCGCATGATGCAGATAGCGCGAGGCGATTCGTAGCATTTTGTAATTACTACCGTCGTTTCATAGAAAACTTCGCCGACCATTCGCGACACATAACTAGATTATGCAAAAAGAATGTCCCTTTTGAATGGACGAGCGAATGCCAAAACGCATTTATGCATCTTAAAGAAAAGCTTATGCATCCAACACTACTTCAATATCCCGATTTTAGCAAAGAATTTTGTATAATAACTGATGCAAGTAAACAAGCTTGTGGAGCGGCTCTAACTCAGAACCATAGTGGACTTCAACTCCCAATAGCTTATGCATCACGTTCATTTACAAAAGGCGAAAGCAATAAAAGTACAACAGAACAAGAGTTAGCAGCAATTCATTGGGCAATAACATATTTTAGACCATATATTTATGGAAAACATTTTACAGTAAAACAGATCACAGACCACTAACATATTTATTTTCAATGACAAATCCAAGTTCAAATTAACACGCATGCGGCTGGAACTTGAAGAATATGATTTCACAGTAGAATACCTAAAGGGAAAAGATAATTTTGTTGCGGATGCACTTTCCCGCATAACAATAACCGATTTAAAAGACATTCAACATAAAGTCCTGAAAGTCACTACCAGGCGACAAAGTAGACAAGAGAAGAACTGTACAGTTAAAAACAATGAACTTTTGCCAAGGCAAAATCATTTAAATGTATCCAAGCCCAACGTGTACGAAGTCATTGCAAATGATGAAGTACGAAAAGTAGTGACCTTGCGCATCACAGAATCTAAATGTTTCTTTAAGCATGGAAATAAAGTGATCGCAAGAATTGAAGTTAGCGACATATATACTAATGGAATTCTCGACTTAGGTCAGCTCTTCCAAAGGCTTGAAAAAGAGGCCGGTATATTAAACATCCGCCAACTCAAAGTGGCACCGAGTGAAAAGGTCTTTGAATCAATTTCAATAGATACTTTCAAACAAATGGGCAATAAAATATTAAGATCATTACGAGTAGCGCTACTCCAGCCGGTGACCCATTTAAGAAATGAGAAAGAGATACAACAAGTACTGTCTACATACCATGATGATCCAATTCAAGGAGGTCATAGTGGCATTACAAGAACAATATCGAAAATCAAAAGACATTACTATTGGAAAATATGACACGTCATATAAAAGAGTACGTACGTAAATGTCAAAAATGCCAGGTGTCTAAAACAACGACACATACAAAAACTCCTATGACTTTCACTGAAACACCAGCAAACGCTTTCGACATAGTGATAGTGGATACAATTGGTCCACTACCAAAATCGGAGCATGGTAACGAATATATAGTCACATTAATATGTGACCTAACAAATATTTAGTAACCATACCGATCAAAAACAAAAGTGCAAACAATGTCGCAAAAGCAATTTTTGAAAACTTTATACTCAAGTACGGTCCAATGAAGACGTTCATTTCGGACATGGGAACAGAGTATAAAAACCAAGTAATAACTGATATATGCAAGTATATGAAGATCAAGAATCTCACCTCTACTGCATATCACCACCAGACTTTAGGGACAATTGAACGAAGTCATCGAACATTCAATGAATACATTCGTTCATATATCTCTGCAGATAAGTCTGATTGGGATGATTGGATTCAATATTTCACTTATTGTTTCAACACGACACCATCAGCAACACACGAGTATTGTCCATATGAACTCGTATTTGGTAGATTGCCAAAACAGTTCATAGATTTTAATAAAATTGATAGAATAGACCCCCTTTACAATTTAAATGATTATGCTAAAGAAGTAAAATATAGATTAGAAATAGCATATAAAAGAGCTAGAATTATGTTAGAAAAAGCCAAGGCTTATAGGAAAGATTTATATGATAAAACCAGTAAAAATTTTGAATTAAGTGTAGGAGATAAAGTATTAATAAGAAATGAAGCAGGGCATAAATTAGACCCAGTATATTTAGGACCATATATAGTAGAAAAAATAGGAGATAATCAAAACATTTTTATAAAAGATAGCAAGAATAAGAGACAAAAAGTACATAAGGATAGATTAAAAATTTACATTAAATGAAACGTTTCATGAGAAAATAATAAAAAAAAAAAATAATTAGGTCTGATCAACCTTTTCAAAAAAAAAGAAAGATTTTTTTAATTTTATATAAATTTTTTTTTAAATTTTATGCAAACACAAAAACAAAAAACAAAACAAACAAGAAAAAAAACATACAAAGAAAAAAGACAAAAAAAAAAACACTTTTATCCAAAAATTAATACTCAAAAGAAAAATTTTTTTTCTCTAAATGACTACATATGTATATTACGTCATTTCTTAAAAAAGGGAGGTGTAGTGTATTCACATAGTCGCCTATCATTCATTCTTAAAGTATAGCTCAACTTGTAACACTTAGTTGCAAGCATAAACAATCTTCAATTGTTTGTATATATGTATGTGTGACCGCTGAGTCAGCACTTTGGCCGCCCAGACTGTGAGCGTCCAACTATGTGAGTACACTCGCTCCGCACACCCCCCCCCCCCCCCCCCCCCCCCCCCCCCCATTACATTTGTAGCTGCCGTCCAACGGCAGCATAAGAACAGATATAGGCTAAGAACTCTTTAACGAAATAAAGTAAAATCATTATCAAAACTCACAGCTAAGGGCACAGACGTGCCGCTGTCTTTATTTAAACTTTATAATATTTACTCAAACTCGGAACCCGGTCATTACACTGCCTTTCCTCCATGAACTGAGCATAAACGATCTCCGGCATATAACCGGACTACGCTCAAAACTAATATCGGGCCATGTATTGAGCAGCAGTGTCACTATTTGAATAGTCGCAATTTGGTTCGGCATTTATCTTGCCATTCGCAGACTTCAGAGACGCAAGTTAGTGACAACTTCTTCAAAAGTCTCTTTGACCTACAGAAGTCCGGGGACGGAAGGAGTTAACATGGACAAATGAATATAGCTAATACTGCATATGGCAGTGGGCACGATCGCTGGGTCACCGATCCCACGGTCTGGGTAATATGAGCCGGCCCGCAAGACGTTGACCGCTGCTAGCGGCACGAGGCGCAGTGTCAGAATTCTGATGGCCAATGCTTAGGGTTCTTAGGTAGTTTATTTAATAATGTTAATTTAGTTATAATTCCGACTCCAAGCGCACAAAACTGTGGCTTGTATTTAACAAGTATAAATTAACATTTATATTACTCAATAAACAAATTAATCAAATATAAATAAACATTCATATTACTGATATATTAAACTAACAAATATTTAATTTGAAAGCAATCGTTCGTTACAAAAGTAACGAAGTTATTGAGAAAAGTCACTGTTTGTGACTTTGCCATTTGTATGGGAGCTATATGATATAGTGGTGTGTGCAGTATATACAAGCCTACATGCAAAATTTCAACTCTGTAGCTCTAATGGTCTAGGAGGAGCTTGCGTTGATCCAGACCGACGGACGGACGGACGGACGGACAAACGGACGGACATGGCTATATAAACTCGTCGCGTCATGCTGATCGAGAATATATATAGTTTATATGGTCGGAAATTCTTCCTTCTATGCGTTGCACACTTCTGACCAAAATTAATATACCCTTTTTGCAAGGGTATAAAAAAGAAATGGAAATGGTCGACTAGTTGAAAAGTCGAAAGGAAAATGGTCGTCACCATGTAGTCGACTTTTTTTTAGAAACATTTTGTTGCAAGCATAAACAATTAAATATACACGCAATAAAACATGAGTGTGCATTTGAATATGTTCATATGTATACATTGATGTATGCACATTTTTTTTTATAGAATTAAAATAATCAATGTACAATTGTGCAGCATTAAAAGCTGTCCAATTAGAGTGTGGCCTGAAAACCATACGAAAAAGTAGGCAGGATTATATGTAAAAAAAAGAGAGCCTTCAGCTCAAAAAAAAAAAAAAAAAAAATTATTAAACTACTACTCTACTAAACTACATCAAAAAAAAAAAATTAAAAACAAATGAAAAAAATATTTATTCCAAACCTTTTCATTAAATGGAATGTTTGATAACAAAATAAGCAAGTTTGATGATACATTTGATAAACCCAATATGGGGTTAATAGATACTAAAACAGTGGACTCTACTGCAAATGTAATTAACAAAATAGAGTCATCAATTGTAGATTTAAAACCAACAAATGCACTTTTATTAATAATTGTGGTAATAATGAGCGCATATGTGTTATACAAAGCATATAAATTACACAATAAATGTGTAACAAAGAGAGCCCTAAGCCATGATCATAAGATCTAAATAACATATGCATCAATTATTGTAACAGTGCATTTGAAACAAAAAAAAAAAAAGAAATCACTTTCCAAATTTACTAAATAATAAAAAAAAAAATTAAAAACAAATATATATATCAATTGAATAAAATGAGTACAATAGAAGATTATTTTAGGAAGATAGTAGATAGGAATCCTAGCATTGCAGCAGATTTACTTGAGGTTTTTAGAATAGGTAATGTCAATTCGGTACAGAATTCAATAAATTTAGTACAGATCAGATCTGCATACCTTGATTTGACTGGAGAAGAATTCCCAGTTCAAGGAAGTGCAATGGTACAGATGTGTTTTCTTATTACAGTGCCAAATATATGTTGTTTCTCGAATGCAACAGGTACATTTCGCTTCTACCTGATGGATGAAGCCGAACAACAATAAGTTGTCATAAAAATACCGACTTTAATTAGTTACTACAAATTGAATACAATGCAAATACAAATTAAATAAGTATGAATAAAGTTGAAACTAAACATCTGCAAAAATATATTCCTTTTCTTGATTTCCTGATACATTCAGGACCAGTAAATAAAAAGTACAAGGAAATAAAATTTTGGATACAAAAAAACTACAAATTTAAAAGAAATATTGTAGAACTTATGGAAAAATCCATAAAAATAGCATATAACAGACTATTACTAGAAAGGCCTAAGAATAAGGATGTGAGGTCTAAGTGACAGATAAAAAAAAAAAAACACAAAAATAAACTTTCAAGCATGGAATGGGAAGAATTACTTCTCCATATCCAAAATATTAAAGAAAATTTCAAAAAATCATATAAATGCGTTACACAAAATAGAAACATCCAAAAGGAAACAATAAACAAGCACGCAAAAATTCTAGTTGATTCTTTCAACGAAGCAAGAAATTTAGTGCATGTTAATAGAGAGAGCATAGGTAAAGCAAATTGGTCAAAAATTTCCAATCTACTGATCAAGTTACGAGCAAACCTAATCTCTATAAAGACAAAATACAATCTCGATATATTCGTACCTACCGTACTTAATTCACCCCTGAGCATAGACACCTGTAAAAAGGAAACAGAGCAAGAAGGTGAAGAATCTGAAACAAGCGAGGAAGAAATAGAAGAGAAAGATCTAAACGATCTAACAATTCCTGCGCTATTAACATTACCTGATATAGAAGCGTTGTCTGAACAAGACAACGAATCAGATTTAGACATCAATACAAGTGTAATAAACACAACTGACAGGATGGCAGAATTAAATGCCCGAAGGGCATATATGAAAGATATAAACATAGCCATACCTGAATTTAACGGCACGAAAATGCAACTCAAACGATTCGTAACAGCTCTGAAGTTGGTAGATATGATGAAAGGCGACTACGAAAATATAGCAGTTGAGGTAATAAAATCAAAAATTATTGGCCCAACACTATATGAAGTCGAAGAAGAAACTTTAATAGAAGCAATAATACAAAAATTGCAAGGCTTTGTAATTGGTGAAACATCTAAAGTTATAAAAGCCAGATTGAAGAATACAACTCAGAAAGGTAAAACCGCTGACGAATTTACTTCGCAGATAGATAACTTACGCAAAACACTTCAATCTGCATATATCGAAGAAGGTATGCCTGCAGCACTTGCTCTTAAGAATAGCACAGACGATGCTATAGAAGCAATGATTGGAAATTGCGAACACAACAGCATTAAAACTAAAGCAAAGTACCTACAAAAAAGTACTGAGATATCAGGTAATCCAAATACGGTTCTATTTGCTCAAAGAAACCGTGGTAATTACAATAACAAATATAATTATCATGGTAGAGGCAATGGTCGTGGTTATTACAACAACTATAACAATAACAATAACGGCCAAAATTTCCAACTAAACAGAAACAATAGTTACAGAGGAAACAATAGAGGTTACAACATGAATAATAGAAGTAACCGAGGGAATAACCGACAAAACGGTTATAATAACAATAACGTAAGAGTAGCTTAGAATTCTTCGGGAAACTCCCAAGCACCTTTAGATACCCAGCAGTAACGAATAATAAGATTCACGCCATCAGCCTTAATCAAAATACGTTCGTTACCTTCACGAATGTAGCAACAGGGAAAAAGTTAGTATTTTTAATAGACACAGGATCGGAAATATCGATCGTGAAAGAAAATTCAGACAGTTTTCAAGATGTCCAAACCAATAATATAATAAATATACAAGGAATTAGTCAAGAAGTAACCAAATCCATAGGGTTCACTTCTGTCGAAATACAATCTTCAAAATATATAATCCCACACGATTTTCACATTGTTAATAACCGATTCGCTATTCCATGTGATGGAATACTAGGAATCGATTTCATAAGAAAATATAACTGTCAATTAGATTTCAATCCGTCCGAAGACTGGTTAATAATTCGACCAAATAACCTAAAATATCCGATATACGTACCAATATCGTACAGTGCTGGTAATAATTCAATAGTTTTACCAGCAAGATCCCAAGTTGTCCGAAAAATTGAAATAAGTTCACAAGAAGACAGTGTATTAATTCCAAACCAAGAAATTCATAATGGTATTTATTTAGCAAACCCAAAAACGCAGTCATACGACTGCTAAATACTACAAATAAAGATCAAATAGTAAACATATGAAGTTTGAAGTATGAACCGCTTTCCAGCTACGACATAATCGAAGCAAATAATGAACAGCGTGAAAACGCAGTACTAACTACGTTATCAAAAAATTTTCCCCCACAGTTTCACAGCCAACTTACGAAGTTGTGCAAGAAGTATAGTGATGTATTCGGACTAGAAACCGAATCAATAACAACAAACAATTTCTACAAACAAAAATTAAGACTGGTGGACGATGAACCTATTTATATTAAAAATTATAGAAATCCTCATAGTCAGAAAGACGAGATACAAAGACAAGTCCAAAAGCTTATAAAAGACGAAATAGTTGAGCCTTCTGTATCTTTTTCTGTGTAAATAATTAAAAAACAAAAAGCACGTGCTGATGACTAGCACCGAACCGTCTCATCCGGAGAACTTGGATTTCCTGACGGCTGTACCTACCGTAACATTAAGATAATATAAATACGTACGAGTTTGTACTTGTTGCGCAGTACACCCACTAACACATTTTGGTCAGGCTAATACTAAAAAACATGCGTAGGCATAGATTTAGTAATTAAACATTGTTCAAGCTGTAAACCTACGCAAGTTTACTTTCAACGTCTCTGGCTCACTGCGCAAGACACATTTGATTTTTCTCTCTTCTAAAAAAAGAAAAACAACACTTCTGATTTACGCAAAAAAAAAAAAAATAAAAATGAAAACAGGTCCAAACGACCAAAAAGCAAACAAAAAAATTTTTTTTAGTAAGATGGGTTCTCTAGAATCCAAAATAGATCACCCAACGGCTAATGTCATTAACAGCGTAAAGAAATCAAATATTAGATTGTGTATAATAGAAAATTTCAATCAAGAATAGCAAAAAATTTTAACAAACTATGGTTACTTGGGATGAAATAATAGCAAAAGCTAGAATATACGAACAAGAAATAAATAAATCTTGTAAGTGCCTCTCGCAAAATAGAAAAACATCCCAAGATACAGTGGCCAAACATTCGAGAATAATAATTGAGAGTCTCCAAACAGTAAGAGCAGTGTTAACAGAACATTATAGTAAGCTAAAAACGGGGCATAAAACCGCCGCAAATGCATTCTATAGCGACTGCAAACAAAAGGAAAAAAGACACAATATTGAATATAAAAAAGCAACTGATTTGGAAATTTCAATATTATTGGAAGACTCCACCCAGTTAATGGCTCTTCCGCCTGGCCTCATCGATTTCTCCGTTCCACCAGCACACTGGTTTATGGTATCTTCAGCGGTTGAGCATACTTACAGCTCCGCCGGCTTCGCTCGAAAAGTTCGTACATTTAGAGTGTCAGGTAAGAAATCACCGATACCCCATGATGACGACCTGGCGATAGTCTCGCTTGCCATGTCAGGTCTATTATGAAACCAATTTCCGCTTAGCTGAAGGTATTCCTGCCCCGATGAGCGATGCAAAAGCCTCCAACAGGATACGTCCCCGTGCATTGGTTCTTGGACAGCCCCAGTCATTTGCCCAGGCATTTAAGTCGCCCACGATAACGACTCGTGGCCGTCCTCTGGCGTCCTCTACGTGGTCATCTAAGACCTCCCCGAAGCGAGCAATTGGTAAACTGGGTGGCAAGTAACAGCTATACAATACCATTCACCTTGGCTCTGCTGAAATGATGAAAGGACCTTGTGATGTCCCACAAGACCATGTTGCGGATTTCCTGTCGGCGTCAGTCACCCACTTGGATGACTCTCGTATAGAGTAGGGTTCGCTTAGAAGAGCTACATCGATTGACTGCTTTCTGATAGACTATTGCAGCAGGTCCTGGGCCGCGATGCAGAGAATTAGGTTCAGCTGCAGGATCTTCAGTGCTGACGAAGTCAAATGAGCGGCTTTGAGGTCCTCGAGTCGCCTCTTACTGTGAATAGACGGTTGCCCGCTAGGTGATTTCTTGTACTCAGGCTTGTCCAGCACATAGGAAGATGTTGGCTGCTATATGGCCTGCTTCGCCGGAATTGAAGCAGCAGCGTGACCTGTCTTCCAAGCTGGAGCATCTCGCGGCTATATGACCGTCGGCAAGACACTTAAAGCCATTTCCCCAGCCTATCATCACAAAACCCAAATCTGTGAGCTTCTGGATTACCGCCTCTGGTGTCCTCCCTATTGCCGTCTGGTACTTACGCAGGCCCGGCTCTTAACGGTGAGCGCGTTTTCGTCGACCTTAGCCTGTGAGGCTAGCGCTGTCAGTAACTCCTCCCGAGTCACCGCTACGGACGGACGGACGGACAAACGGACGGACATGGCTATATAAACTCGTCGCGTCATGCTGATCGAGAATATATATAGTTTATATGGTCGGAAATTCTTCCTTCTATGCGTTGCACACTTCTGACCAAAATTAATATACCCTTTTTGCAAGGGTATAAAAAAGAAATGGAAATGGTCGACTAGTTGAAAAGTCGAAAGGAAAATGGTCGTCACCATGTAGTCGACTTTTTTTTAGAAACATTTTGTTGCAAGCATAAACAATTAAATATACACGCAATAAAACATGAGTGTGCATTTGAATATGTTCATATGTATACATTGATGTATGCACATTTTTTTTTATAGAATTAAAATAATCAATGTACAATTGTGCAGCATTAAAAGCTGTCCAATTAGAGTGTGGCCTGAAAACCATACGAAAAAGTAGGCAGGATTATATGTAAAAAAAAGAGAGCCTTCAGCTCAAAAAAAAAAAAAAAAAAATTATTAAACTACTACTCTACTAAACTACATCCAAAAAAAAAAATTAAAAACAAATGAAAAAAATATTTATTCCAAACCTTTTCATTAAATGGAATGTTTGATAACAAAATAAGCAAGTTTGATGATACATTTGATAAACCCAATATGGGGTTAATAGATACTAAAACAGTGGACTCTACTGCAAATGTAATTAACAAAATAGAGTCATCAATTGTAGATTTAAAACCAACAAATGCACTTTTATTAATAATTGTGGTAATAATGAGCGCATATGTGTTATACAAAGCATATAAATTACACAATAAATGTGTAACAAAGAGAGCCCTAAGCCATGATCATAAGATCTAAATAACATATGCATCAATTATTGTAACAGTGCATTTGAAACAAAAAAAAAAAAAGAAATCACTTTCCAAATTTACTAAATAATAAAAAAAAAATTAAAAACAAATATATATATCAATTGAATAAAATGAGTACAATAGAAGATTATTTTAGGAAGATAGTAGATAGGAATCCTAGCATTGCAGCAGATTTACTTGAGGTTTTTAGAATAGGGAATGTCAATTCGGTACAGAATTCAATAAATTTAGTACATATCAGATCTGCATACCTTGATTTGACTGGAGAAGAATTCCCAGTTCAAGGAAGTGCAATGGTACAGATGTGTTTTCTTATTACAGTGCCAAATATATGTTGTTTCTCGAATGCAACAGGTACATTTCGCTTCTACCTGATGGATGAAGCCGAACAACAATAAGTTGTCATAAAAATACCGACTTTAATTAGTTACTACAAATTGAATACAATGCAAATACAAATTAAATAAGTATGAATAAAGTTGAAACTAAACATCTGCAAAAATATATTCCTTTTCTTGATTTCCTGATACATTCAGGACCAGTAAATAAAAAGTACAAGGAAATAAAATTTTGGATACAAAAAAACTACAAATTTAAAAGAAATATTGTAGAACTTATGGAAAAATCCATAAAAATAGCATATAACAGACTATTACTAGAAAGACCTAAGAATAAGGATGTGAGGTCTAAGTGACAGATAAAAAAAAAAAAACACAAAATAAACTTTCAAGCATGGAATGGGAAGAATTACTTCTCCATATCCAAAATATTAAAGAAAATTTCAAAAAATCATATAAATGCGTTACACAAAATAGAAACATCCAAAAGGAAACAATAAACAAGCACGCAAAAATTCTAGTTGATTCTTTCAACGAAGCAAGAAATTTAGTGCATGTTAATAGAGAGAGCATAGGTAAAGCAAATTGGTCAAAAATTTCCAATCTACTGATCAAGTTACGAGCAAACCTAATCTCTATAAAGACAAAATACAATCTCGATATATTCGTACCTACCGTACTTAATTCACCCCTGAGCATAGACACCTGTAAAAAGGAAACAGAGCAAGAAGGTGAAGAATCTGAAACAAGCGAGGAAGAAATAGAAGAGAAAGATCTAAACGATCTAACAATTCCTGCGCTATTAACATTACCTGATATAGAAGCGTTGTCTGAACAAGACAACGAATCAGATTTAGACATCAATACAAGTGTAATAAACACAACTGACAGGATGGCAGAATTAAATGCCCGAAGGGCATATATGAAAGATATAAACATAGCCATACCTGAATTTAACGGCACGAAAATGCAACTCAAACGATTCGTAACAGCTCTGAAGTTGGTAGATATGATGAAAGGCGACTACGAAAATATAGCAGTTGAGGTAATAAAATCAAAAATTATTGGCCCAACACTATATGAAGTCGAAGAAGAAACTTTAATAGAAGCAATAATACAAAAATTGCAAGGCTTTGTAATTGGTGAAACATCTAAAGTTATAAAAGCCAGATTGAAGAATACAACTCAGAAAGGTAAAACCGCTGACGAATTTACTTCGCAGATAGATAACTTACGCAAAACACTTCAATCTGCATATATCGAAGAAGGTATGCCTGCAGCACTTGCTCTTAAGAATAGCACAGACGATGCTATAGAAGCAATGATTGGAAATTGCGAACACAACAGCATTAAAACTAAAGCAAAGTACCTACAAAAAAGTACTGAGATATCAGGTAATCCAAATACGGTTCTATTTGCTCAAAGAAACCGTGGTAATTACAATAACAAATATAATTATCATGGTAGAGGCAATGGTCGTGGTTATTACAACAACTATAACAATAACAATAACGGCCAAAATTTCCAACTAAACAGAAACAATAGTTACAGAGGAAACAATAGAGGTTACAACATGAATAATAGAAGTAACCGAGGGAATAACCGACAAAACGGTTATAATAACAATAACGTAAGAGTAGCTTAGAATTCTTCGGGAAACTCCCAAGCACCTTTAGATACCCAGCAGTAACGAATAATAAGATTCACGCCATCAG
Organism: Drosophila willistoni; assembly: GCF_018902025.1. Classification (NCBI taxonomy): domain Eukaryota; kingdom Metazoa; phylum Arthropoda; class Insecta; order Diptera; family Drosophilidae; genus Drosophila; species Drosophila willistoni. Next base: position 26,985 of record NW_025814491.1, on the reverse strand, counting down.
CCTTAATCAAAATACGTTCGTTACCTTCACGAATGTAGCAACAGGGAAAAAGTTAGTATTTTTAATAGACACAGGATCGGAAATATCGATCGTGAAAGAAAATTCAGACAGTTTTCAAGATGTCCAAACCAATAATATAATAAATATACAAGGAATTAGTCAAGAAGTAACCAAATCCATAGGGTTCACTTCTGTCGAAATACAATCTTCAAAATATATAATCCCACACGATTTTCACATTGTTAATAACCGATTCGCTATTCCATGTGATGGAATACTAGGAATCGATTTCATAAGAAAATATAACTGTCAATTAGATTTCAATCCGTCCGAAGACTGGTTAATAATTCGACCAAATAACCTAAAATATCCGATATACGTACCAATATCGTACAGTGCTGGTAATAATTCAATAGTTTTACCAGCAAGATCCCAAGTTGTCCGAAAAATTGAAATAAGTTCACAAGAAGACAGTGTATTAATTCCAAACCAAGAAATTCATAATGGTATTTATTTAGCAAACCCAAAAACGCAGTCATACGACTGCTAAATACTACAAATAAAGATCAAATAGTAAACATATGAAGTTTGAAGTATGAACCGCTTTCCAGCTACGACATAATCGAAGCAAATAATGAACAGCGTGAAAACGCAGTACTAACTACGTTATCAAAAAATTTTCCCCCACAGTTTCACAGCCAACTTACGAAGTTGTGCAAGAAGTATAGTGATGTATTCGGACTAGAAACCGAATCAATAACAACAAACAATTTCTACAAACAAAAATTAAGACTGGTGGACGATGAACCTATTTATATTAAAAATTATAGAAATCCTCATAGTCAGAAAGACGAGATACAAAGACAAGTCCAAAAGCTTATAAAAGACGAAATAGTTGAGCCTTCTGTATCTTTTTCTGTGTAAATAATTAAAAAACAAAAAGCACGTGCTGATGACTAGCACCGAACCGTCTCATCCGGAGAACTTGGATTTCCTGACGGCTGTACCTACCGTAACATTAAGATAATATAAATACGTACGAGTTTGTACTTGTTGCGCAGTACACCCACTAACACATTTTGGTCAGGCTAATACTAAAAAACATGCGTAGGCATAGATTTAGTAATTAAACATTGTTCAAGCTGTAAACCTACGCAAGTTTACTTTCAACGTCTCTGGCTCACTGCGCAAGACACATTTGATTTTTCTCTCTTCTAAAAAAAGAAAAACAACACTTCTGATTTACGCAAAAAAAAAAAAAATAAAAATGAAAACAGGTCCAAACGACCAAAAAGCAAAAAAAAAATTTTTTTTAGTAAGATGGGTTCTCTAGAATCCAAAATAGATCACCCAACGGCTAATGTCATTAACAGCGTAAAGAAATCAAATATTAGATTGTGTATAATAGAAAATTTCAATCAAGAATAGCAAAAAATTTTAACAAACTATGGTTACTTGGGATGAAATAATAGCAAAAGCTAGAATATACGAACAAGAAATAAATAAATCTTGTAAGTGCCTCTCGCAAAATAGAAAAACATCCCAAGATACAGTGGCCAAACATTCGAGAATAATAATTGAGAGTCTCCAAACAGTAAGAGCAGTGTTAACAGAACATTATAGTAAGCTAAAAACGGGGCATAAAACCGCCGCAAATGCATTCTATAGCGACTGCAAACAAAAGGAAAAAAGACACAATATTGAATATAAAAAAGCAACTGATTTGGAAATTTCAATATTATTGGAAGACTCCACCCAGTTAATGGCTCTTCCGCCTGGCCTCATCGATTTCTCCGTTCCACCAGCACACTGGTTTATGGTATCTTCAGCGGTTGAGCATACTTACAGCTCCGCCGGCTTCGCTCGAAAAGTTCGTACATTTAGAGTGTCAGGTAAGAAATCACCGATACCCCATGATGACGACCTGGCGATAGTCTCGCTTGCCATGTCAGGTCTATTATGAAACCAATTTCCGCTTAGCTGAAGGTATTCCTGCCCCGATGAGCGATGCAAAAGCCTCCAACAGGATACGTCCCCGTGCATTGGTTCTTGGACAGCCCCAGTCATTTGCCCAGGCATTTAAGTCGCCCACGATAACGACTCGTGGCCGTCCTCTGGCGTCCTCTACGTGGTCATCTAAGACCTCCCCGAAGCGAGCAATTGGTAAACTGGGTGGCAAGTAACAGCTATACAATACCATTCACCTTGGCTCTGCTGAAATGATGAAAAGACCTTGTGATGTCCCACAAGACCATGTTGCGGATTTCCTGTCGGCGTCAGTCACCCACTTGGATGACTCTCGTATAGAGTAGGGTTCGCTTAGAAGAGCTACATCGATTGACTGCTTTCTGATAGACTATTGCAGCAGGTCCTGGGCCGCGATGCAGAGAATTAGGTTCAGCTGCAGGATCTTCAGTGCTGACGAAGTCAAATGAGCGGCTTTGAGGTCCTCGAGTCGCCTCTTACTGTGAATAGACGGTTGCCCGCTAGGTGATTTCTTGTACTCAGGCTTGTCCAGCACATAGGAAGATGTTGGCTGCTATATGGCCTGCTTCGCCGGAATTGAAGCAGCAGCGTGACCTGTCTTCCAAGCTGGAGCATCTCGCGGCTATATGACCGTCGGCAAGACACTTAAAGCCATTTCCCCAGCCTATCATCACAAAACCCAAATCTGTGAGCTTCTGGATTACCGCCTCTGGTGTCCTCCCTATTGCCGTCTGGTACTTACGCAGGCCCGGCTCTTAACGGTGAGCGCGTTTTCGTCGACCTTAGCCTGTGAGGCTAGCGCTGTCAGTAACTCCTCCCGAGTCACCGCTACATCTAGGTTATAGATCGCTATAGCGCTTTGCTGTTGGAGAGCCCTTACGCCTACCTTATCACCTAGTACCAGGGTAATATTCTCTCCGAGTGACTTGATGTCAGTTGCTGGGTCTTTCCGGAGCTCCAGAAGCAGCGCGTCGTTTGCAGCGCGTCGTTTGCAGTACGTCGAACTCCAGAAACGTGCTCGCGGACTGGGAGCAGTTTGCCATACGTGCCTGGTTACCATCGTGAGTAATTGGCTATAGCTGAGACTGCAGTTGGCCTCGATTAAGATCGCGTCCGGTCTTGGTTTAACCAGAGGTTTGAGCTGCCTCGAGGATATGTCACGAGGTGGCTCCGCTTTCAGCCTTAGTTGTCCAGCCATGTCGTGTTGAGCTTTCGTACTAACACTTTTGCACACTTTTGGCATGTGTTCGGAACCACTGTCTCGACCACATTTCCACTAAGCAAGGAGCTTATTTCCACCTGGATCTGCTTCAGCCTATCCATTTTTTCACGTATATATATTCATACCAAAAATCATTTAATATAAAGAGCTCAACTTGTAACACTTTGTTGCAAATATAAACAATTAAAATATAAGTGTGCACTTGAATATGGTTATATACATACATTGATGCTAGTGTAGTATATCCACACCATAAATATTCACATAAGTAACAATGCACAGGCGTAACATGAGCTGAGCCAGGCAAGCGTGTGAACGCTGACCAAGCACTTTGATGCAAGCGCTCCAAACTATATGTATGTATGTACTGACACTCTCCCTCTCTTTTGTAGCTGTCCCATAAGTCGCAGCATAAGAATATAGGTATATGTGAACATAGGTTATATAACAAAAATAACATAATTGAGGTGCTCCGAATTGAACAAAGCCACTCCCCTCAAAGCTCGTTAGTCTTAGTGCACATTAACTGGTGATGAATTCCCAGTAACCGGCAGCACAAGAGTGCAAATGTGCTTCTTATTAACTGTACCAAATATATGCTGTTACGCAAACGCGGCAGGTACATTCCATTTTTATTTAATGGACTAAAAAAAAAAAAAAATTTAAACAAACATAATCAAAAAGAAGAACACACACACAAATAAATAAATAAAAAATTGAAGAAACACACAGGACTGGATGACAAGGATCGACAGCACTACATAGAGTGCCTCATGAACAATACAGTCCAACTTCGCCAAAGAGCGAAGACACGCAATGAGTAATTAATTCTCTTGTCTCTAATTATAATTGAAATTTTATATAAATATTAAGTATAAACACGTACGAGTTTGCACTTGTTGCACAGTACAACTACTAACCAAGTTGACACAGTTGAGATCATTTTTCTTTTTCAAAAAAAACACCCAAAAATTTTTAGTTACATAAAAATAAAAAGTAACAAATGAGTCCATATAGATTTTTCTTAAACATTTTATTAATAATCGAAAACAGGTCTAAACGACCAGTCAGATGGGTTAGTAAGATGGGTTCCCAAGAATCCAAAATATATCATCCAACGGCTAATGTCGTTAACAGCGTAAAAATAATAGATCATAGGGAAAATTTAGAAGAAATAGGGATATTATTGTTAGCTATTTTAATATTGGTAGCCATAAATCTGGCTTTGAAATTATATGCAATGCATAATAAGATAATTAAGAAACAATACCAGAGTAGAGCAGATGGCCTAAACATAGCTTAACAATGGGTTAAGTAGAACTCAAATAAAGTTTAAAGAAATCAAATACTGGATTGTACATAATGGCAAATTTGAATCAAGGATATGATAGAAAGGTCCATAGTAGAAGCATACAACCGCTTAAAGCGAAAAAACAGAATTCTACACGCCTATTCGACCAACCCATGGAGACAATTGATCTCTCAGGGAATAAAACAAAAAAAAGTGTATTTTCTTTTCAACAAACTCCCAACAATAATAACAAAAGCTAGAATATATGTATGCGTAACAATAAAATAAATCTTGTAAGTGCCTTTCGCAGAATTGAGAAACATGCCAGGATACAGTAGAAAAACACTCACTCTTTAGCATATTCCCTAAGCCTTATGCGCCTGTCAAATATGTATATAAGTTAACACACGACCAAGCATATCCCCAAGACAATGTCCAAAAGTAGAGGGTATCGACAAGTGCACCCTTTCTCATTGCACTAGTTGCAAGGTCAGCGTTGTTGCACCAGCAAAATATCAGAATAGTGAGAGCCCCTGCTAACAAAACGTTCATCATGGGGTCCCCAATGTAACGCGATGCCAAGCGGATGCGTAATGTGCTGAGCCAGCACCAACGTCGCGAGAGGTGGAGCCAATGGCTAAGGCCTGCTATGCAGAACTTGGGGAATGGTTAAGTTTAGTTTAGAAACTCACTTTAAGGAGGGCAAACAAAATTGTAAACCTCAAAAGATAATTCAATAAAGTAAAACTGAATTTCCATATTTAGTAACTTACCGAATACTTATTTGGCGCCCAACGGGTTTGATAACTCACTCCCGAAAGTTTCTCGTTTGAATAACTCAAACAGAAAAAAAAAAAAAAAAAGCTAACCAAAACCAATGATATAAAAAAAATTTTTAATTAATCTTGTCAAACAAAGGGTTAAAATTAAAATAAGTCGAAGTTAAAGTGTAATAAAATACGAATTAAACTAAAGCTTAATTAAAATTTAAATAAAGCAAAAAAAGAAAAGTGCAGACCAAGCCAAAATAAAAAGCGTGAAACACAAAAAAAAAAAAAAAAGCTAACCAAAACCAATGATATAAAAAAAAAAGTTTAATTAATCTTGTCAAACAAAGGGTTAAAATTAAAATAAGTCGAAGTTAAAGTGTAATAAAATACGAATTAAACTAAAGCTTAATTAAAATTTAAATAAAGCAAAAAAAGAAAAGTGCAGACCAAGCCAAAATAAAAAGCGTGAAACACAAAAACAACAAAATCAACACAAGGAAAATTTACATAATTAGCAAAATGTACTGGTGAGTCGACTGTTCAATCAAAATTTTTTATATGTTTTTGCAATCCAAAGAACCACGCGGGTCAATCACAGTAACGCCCTTGCCCAATTCACAAAATAAATCGGCCCATTTACTCCTTAAGAACATTCAAACCCAACTCTCGTATTGTCTTCTTTCTTGCCAAGTGAGCTAATTTCAGCTGCCTCTATATCATAAGTTCGGCACGCCGAATGAGCTGGACAAAATATAGACAGGAGAAGGAAAGTGACTCGGACGCAGAGATCCGCGAGTTAGTAGAAGGTGCGGAAAAGAGTGTAGAAATAGAAGCGCCCACGATGGACGAAGGACAGGTACATGCGTTGATGAACGCGTTAGCGGGTAAATTTGAAGAACAGATCTCCGTACTTATGGGGGAAATAAACAGTCTCAGAGCGGTGGCTCCCGAAATTAAAACCTTTGAAAGAATCAAAGTTATGCCAGACGTCACCTGCGACGAGCCCTTAGATATAGTAAAATCCCTCCCGGATTTCACAGGTGCCCAAGGGAAATATGTAGCATGGCGACAGGCCGCTACGGATGCCTATGAGCTATTCGCACCATACGACGGTAGCTCGCGACATTTTCAAGCCGTGTCAATTATAAAAAATAAAATTAAGGGCACCGCCAAAAGCCATTTGTTCTCATACAACACAGTACTAAATTTTCACGCTATTATAGCCCGCCTAGATTTCACGTACGCTGACAAAACTCCGGTCCGTGTGTTGCAGCAAGAGCTAAGTATCTGTAGGCAGGGCGAAATGTCCTTGATGCAGTTTTACGACGAAGTCGAAAAGCGTCTAACTCTTATAACAAACAAAACCATCATGACGCACGACGCGGCAGCAGCCGCGGTGCTTAATGAACAATTTAGAGACGATGCTCTCCACACGTTCATAAATGGGCTGAGAAGGCCTTTGAAAGCGGTTGTTTTTCCAGCCAGGCCCAAAGACTTGCCCTCAGCCTTGGCGTTGGCCAAAGAGGCGGAGTCAAGCATAGAAAGAAGAATTTTCGCCGCAAATTATGCTCGATCAGTTGAAGAGAAGGCACTAAGGGCTGATGGCCCAAAGCTTTCACAAAACAAACAGTATGACAGGCCACGAAATAAAGACGGCCACGATGCGAGTGTGGCCAACCCACACTATACCAAAAGTCAGGGCTCAGCCAAGCACAACAAAAATTGGCAGGGGCAACCCAGGAATCATAATGGGTCGCAGTCTCAGCAACCGGAGCCTATGGATGTCGACCCTTCGTTATCCAGATACAAACAGCCCACTTATCATAACAATTCGGGCGGCGAGCGGGCGGGAACGTTAGCAGCAAATCAGAAAAACCGGCACGCCTCTGACAGAGTCTCCGGACAAAAGCGGCAAAGAATCAATAACCTAGTGCAGGAATTGCCGTCAGCAGAGCAGTATGAGAACAAGGCAGGCCCAGAGGTTAAAGAATTAGAAGATGAGTACGAAAATGAAAGTGAGGCAGACTCAGTCAATTTTTTAGGGAACGGTCCCACCTGCTGTTCATCGAGAGACAGCTGGCGGGGAAAACATTAAGAATCTTGATAGATTGTGGAGCAGCCAAAAACTATGTTAAGCCCCTAAAGAAGCTAGTTGGAATAGTTGCGGCTGACTCCCCTTTTCAAGTTAGCTCCGTGCACGGAGTTAGCACATTAGATCGGAAATGTCAGTTGCAAGTTTTCGGTAAACCAGGGACCTTTTTCTTATTCCCTATATTAAAAAGCTTTGATGCCATCATTGGCCATGACTTCCTAAAGGAAGTCAAAGCAAAAATCGATTTCTCAGCAGGAACGATAAAAGTTGGTCCACACGTGGAACAACTCAAAAGGCACGTGTGCCGCGACGTCAACTTCACTAACGTGAGTGAAATAGTGGTACCCGAAGCAGTGAAGGAGAATTTTAGAAAAATAATGCTCAAAAACTCGAAAGCGTTCTCCACGAACGGCGAAACTTTGCCTTTTAATACTTCAGTGGTCGCCACCATACGCACCTCTGACGAAACACCCATCTTCACAAGATTGTATAATCACCCGATGGGAGTGACTGATTTTGTAAACAACGAAATAAAAGAGTTGTTAAGAAATGGGATAATAAGACCCTCGAAATCACCGTATAACAGCCCCACGTGGATAGTGGACAAAAAAGGTTATGACGAGGGGGGGAACAAGAAAAAACGAAAGGTCATTGATTTCAGGAAACTGAATGAAAAGACCATTGATGATAAATACCCAATGCCCAGCATCCCCATGATCCTGGCTAATTTGGGAAAGGCCAAGTACTTTACGACTCTTGATCTAAAGTCAGGCTATCATCAAATTTGACTAGCGGAAAACGACCGCGAGAAAACTGCCTTTTCGGTAAATAACGGAAAGTATGAGTTTTGCCGATTGCCTTTTGGTCTAAAAAATGCTGGCAGCATTTTCCAAAGAGCAATCGATGACATCCTACGAGACCAAATCGGCAAGTGCTGTTATGTTTACGTAGACGACGTAATAATATTCTCAGAAAACGAAGACGACCACGTCAAACACATCGACTGGGTCTTAAAAAAACTTAGCGAGGCTAATATGAAGATCGCCAAGGAAAAGACTAACTTTTTTAAAGAAAGTGTGGAATTCCTGGGTTTCATCGTGTCAAGAGGCGGGGCTAAGTCTGATCCTGAAAAGGTCAAGGCCATAGAACATTTCCCAGAACCTCGCTTCGCTCGTTCTTGGGCCTCGCAAGTTATTACAGGTGCTTTATTCGGGGTTTTGCCGACATAGCAAAGCCACTGACTAACATCTTAAAAGGAGAAAACGGCACGGTAAGCAAACACATGTCAAAGAAGATACAAGTCAAATTCGACACTGTACAACGTGCCGCCTTTGAAAAATTACGAAGAATCCTAGCCTCTGAAGACGTCATGCGGACTTTAAAAAACCGTTCGACTTGACAACCGACGCGTCAGCGTACGGCATCGGCGCGCTCCTGTCACAAGGTGGTAAACCTATCACAATGATTTCTAGGGCATTAAAAGACCCCGAGAAGAATTACGCCACAAACGAACGAGAACTCCTAGCAATAAAGTGGGCATTAGAAAAACTAAGGCAATATCTTTATGGCACTAAGGATATTTACATTTACACCGACCACCAGCCTTTGACCTTTGCAGCTTCAGATAGAAACCCTAACGCAAAGATCAAAAGATGGAAAGCGTTCATTGACGAACACAATGCCAACATATTTTACAAGCCAGGGAAAGAAAACCATGTGGCGGACGCGTTGTCCAGGCAAGTCGTAAATGCAATAGAAGCAGAAGAGCCGTCGGACGCCGCCACGGTCCATAGCGAACTGTCGCTCACGTACACGATCGAGACGACAGACAAGCCCCTAAATTGCTTTAGAAACCAGTTGATTCTGGAAGAAGCAGAGTCCCCTACCAAACAAACCTTTGTCCTATTTGGCGAAAAGCGTCGACACAAGCTACGTTTCGCTGACGCAGCTGAGTTGCTTCATGAATTAAAGCAAATAATAAATCCTGATGTAGTTAACGCAATACATTGCGACCTACACACTTTGGCTGCAATTCAGAACGATCTCGTCAGACATTTTCCGGCAACGAAGTTTTGGCATTGCAAGAATCTCGTTACAGACATTTTCAACACGAATGAGAGAAGGGAAATAATGACGGCAGAACATAATCGCGCGAGTTATGCCATTAGCAACACTTCCCATAACAGCCGACCCAAGAGGTCTACACTCCACATTAATGTAAACATAAACAATACCATTCCATTAAACATAGAGTGTCACAAGATAAGTGACAGTTTCCCTAAACATAGAGTGTCACAAGATAAGTGACAGTTTCCCTAAACATAGAGTGTCACAAGAAAAGTGACCAGAAGAAAACATTATAAATACTTAGATGTAAGCCAAACCAGAATATGATTTGATTCAATAAAGCACTCAACCAGAACAGACTCAATCTTAATTCGCGCACAGGGCAGCACAGGAAAACGTTAGGCAAGTTCTACAAGACTATTTTTTTCCCAAAATGACAAAACTCGCCAATGAAATTGTCGCGAATTGTAAAACGTGCACCAGGGCCAAGTACGTCCGACACCCCATACGGCAAGAACTGAGTGTGACGCCAATTCCAGCACAAGTGGGCGAAGATTTACATACAGACATCTTTTCAACCGACAGAAAATATTTTCTCACTTGCGTTGACAAGTTGTCAAAGTTCGCAATAGTGCAGCCAATCGCATCTCGAACTATCGAGGACGTTAAAACACCCCTGTTACAAATAACGAACATCTTCCAACGAGCAAAAACGGTTTATTGTGACAATGAAGCCGCCATTAATTCCCAAACAATTACATCGTTGTTAGCGAACAGTTTCGGGGTGAACGTAGTAAATGCTCCCCCACTTCACAGCACATCTAATGGGCAGGTAGAACGCTTTCATAGCACACTGCTGGAAATAGCCAGATGCCTGAAGATTGAACATCAAATAAGCGACACGGTCGAGCTTATTTTACGCGCCACAAGGGTATATAACAGATCAGTACATTCGGTAACAAAAAATAGGCCCGTAGACGTCGCGTTACCCTTAGACCCTGACTTACACCTAGAAATTGCGCACAAGGTGCAAGATGCGCAGGACAATTTAATCAACCGCGTTAACCCTGGTAGGCGCAATAGAGTTTTCGATATAGGAGAGAAAGTGTGGGTAAAGAACAATCGAAGACTAGGAAATAAACTGACTCCACTATACACGGAGGAAACTATTGAAGCGGACCTCGGGACGACGGTCTTAATAAGGGCAAGGGTAAGCAAAAAAAATAGTTAAGATCCCAGTCGTTTACATTTTATCTTTTACTTTCTTTACAGGCCCATCTGGGGGGTAATGTTAGTGTTTACTGCTGCGAGGGCCCGTATAAATGATTACTGTCACGCAGACTATATTCCAATAGTAGAGGGTGAGGTAATTATATGGGACAGCTTCAAATATTTAAGACATACAATTAACGTAACCAAATATTATGAAATCATTGACAAAACTAAAAAGTTGTCCGAGTTCTTCCCACTTTCGCACATGCGAACGCTGTTGCAGTCCGATTGGGGTCATCTGGAAACCCTGCTGTCCGTGTTAAATGTCCACCATAGAACTGCCAGGAGCTTGAACTTTTTAGAGTCAGCGCTGAAAATAATATCCGGCACGCCGGACCATGATGACATGGAACAATCGAGGCTAATCGAAGCAGAATTGATCCATGCCAGAACCACGGCCCAACTAAATGAACTGACCGACCGAGTAAATAAGTTAATAAAGAACGTCCGTAAGGAGGCGGTTGATACAGCGCATTTGTATGAAACACTGTTGGCAAGAAATAGAATCGTTGGCCTCGAAATTGAATTGGGGGGGGGGGGGGGGGGGGGGGGGGGGGGGGGGGGGGGGGGGGGTGCGGAGCGAGTGTACTCACATAGTTGGACGCTCACAGTCTGGGCGGCCAAAGTGCTGACTCAGCGGTCACACGCTCTCTTAGCCCTAGCTCATATTACGCATATGCATAATCAGTATGTATGCATGTGCATGCCTGCACATACATATATACAAATAAAATGCAGTAAGTAAGTCGTCTCGCCGACTTTGGTATACCATACACCAGTAAAGCAAATATTTCAAGCATTTTCACATGCTTCTTACAAGCATATCTTAGTATCTCGCTCACTCAATCATACGAGCACCCTAGCGCCCCCACCAGCCAACGGCCAACTCCAGCCTTATGGAAAAACGTTTATATGCATAACTCGACTGTTTTTTATCCGGTTTTGATCAAATTTGGTATTTTGATAGATATTAGTATTAAATTTAAGTGTGCCAAATTTGATTGCATGAGGTAAAAAAATACGCGAGATAATCAAGTTTTTCAAATTACAGGGGCGGAAAAGGGCGTGGCAAAATTTTTATACATACAAAATGTGTGCATTTACTAAGCAAATATACATACCAAATATGGTGTCTCTAGCTGGAATAGTTTTTGAGATAAACGTTTTTTTTAATTGCGGGGGCGGAAAGGCGTGGCAAAAATTTGAAATAAACTTGATCACTCTACATACTACACGAGTCTACATAAAAAATTTGGTGGACGGACGGACAGACGGACATGGCTAGATTGACTCGGTTGTTGATCCTGATCAAGAATATATATACTTTGTGGGATCGGAGATGCTTCCTTCTGCCTGTTACATACATTTTGGCGACTTTAATATACCATTTCACCCTATGGGTGTATGGTATAACAATTGAAGATTATTTATGCTTGCAACCAAGTGTTACAAGTTGAGCTATACTTTAAGTATAAATGATAGGTGACTATGTGAATACACTACACCTCCCTTTTTTAAGAAATGACGTAATATACATATGTAGTCATTTAGAGAAAAAAATTTTTCTTTTGAGAATTAATTTTTGGATAAAAAGTGTTTTTTTTTTGTTTGTTTTGTTTATTTTTTTTGGTTTGCATAAAATTTAAAAAAAAATTAATAAAAAAAATCTTTCTTTTTTTTTTTGAAAAGGTTGATCAGACCTAATTATTTTTTTTATTATTTTCTCATGAAACGTTTCATTTAATGTAAATTTTTAATCTATCCTTATGTACTTTTTGTCTCTTATTCTTGCTATCTTTTATAAAAATGTTTTGATTATCTCCTATTTTTTCTACTATATATGGTCCTAAATATACTGGGTCTAATTTATGCCCTGCTTCATTTCTTATTAATACTTTATCTCCTGCACTTAATTCAAAATTTTTACTGGTTTTATCATATAAATCTTTCCTATAAGCCTTGGCTTTTTCTAACATAATTCTAGCTCTTTTATATGCTATTTCTAATCTATATTTTACTTCTTTAGCATAATCATTTAAATTGTAAAGGGGGTCTATTCTATCAATTTTATTAAAATCTATGAACTGTTTTGGCAATCTACCAAATACGAGTTCATATGGACAATACTCGTGTGTTGCTGATGGTGTTGTGTTGAAACAATAAGTGAAATATTGAATCCAATCATCCCAATCAGACTTATCTGCAGAGATATATGAACGAATGTATTCATTGAATGTTCGATGACTTCGTTCAATTGTCCCTAAAGTCTGGTGGTGATATGCAGTAGAGGTGAGATTCTTGATCTTCATATACTTGCATATATCAGTTATTACTTGGTTTTTATACTCTGTTCCCATGTCCGAAATAAACGTCTTCATTGGACCGTACTTGAGTATAAAGTTTTCAAAAATTGCTTTTGCGACATTGTTTGCACTTTTGTTTTTGATCGGTATGGTTACTAAATATTTTGTTAGGTCACATATTAATGTGACTATATATTCGTTACCATGCTCCGATTTTGGTAGTGGACCAATTGTATCCACTATCACTATGTCGAAAGCGTTTGCTGGTGTTTCAGTGAAAGTCATAGGAGTTTTTGTATGTGTCGTTGTTTTAGACACCTGGCATTTTTGACATTTACGTACGTACTCTTTTATATGACGTGTCATATTTTTCCAATAGTAATGTCTTTTGATTTTCGATATTGTTCTTGTAATGCCACTATGACCTCCTTGAATTGGTTCATCATGGTATGTAGACTCATTTCTTAAATGGGTCACCGGCTGGAGTAGCGCTACTCGTAATGATCTTAATATTTTATTGCCCATTTGTTTGAAAGTATCTATTGAAATTGATTCAAAGACCTTTTCACTCGGTGCCACTTTGAGTTGGCGGATGTTTAATATACCGGCCTCTTTTTCAAGCCTTTGGAAGAGCTGACCTAAGTCGAGAATTCCATTAGTATATATGTCGCTAACTTCAATTCTTGCGATCACTTTATTTCCATGCTTAAAGAAACATTTAGATTCTGTGATGCGCAAGGTCACTACTTTTCGTACTTCATCATTTGCAATGACTTCGTACACGTTGGGCTTGGATACATTTAAATGATTTTGCCTTGGCAAAAGTTCATTGTTTTTAACTGTACAGTTCCTCTCTTGTCTACTTTGTCGCCTGGTAGTGACTTTCAGGACTTTATGTTGAATGTCTTTTAAATCGGTTATTGTTATGCGGGAAAGTGCATCCGCAACAAAATTATCTTTTCCCTTTAGGTATTCTACTGTGAAATCATATTCTTCAAGTTCCAGCCGCATGCGTGTTAATTTGGAACTTGGATTTGTCATTGAAAATAAATATGTTAGTGGTCTGTGATCTGTTTTTACTGTGAAATGATTTCCATAAATATATGGTCTAAAATGTGTTATTGCCCAATGAATTGCTGCTAACTCTTGTTCTGTTGTACTTTTATTGCTTTCGCCTTTTGTAAATGAACGTGATGCATAAGCTATTGGGAGTTGAAGTCCACTATGGTTGTGAGTTAGAACCGCTCCACAAGCTTATTTACTAGCATCAGTTATTATACAAAATTCTTTGCTAAAATCGGGATATTGAAGTAGTGTTGGATGCATAAGCTTTTCTTTAAGATGCATAAATGCGTTTTGGCATTCGCTCGTCCATTCAAAAGGGACATTCATTTTGCATAATCTAGTTATGTGTCGCGAATGGTCGGCGAAGTTTTCTATGAAACGACGGTAGTAATTACAAAATGCTACAAATCGCCTCGCGCTATCTGCATCATGCGGAACGGGATAGTTTTTTATGACATCGTATTTTTTGTCATCGGGCAGGACTCCTTTATCAGTGCATTTGTGACCTAGGAATGTCACTTCATGCATAAATGAAGTAAGTAAGTCGTCTCGCCGACTTAGGTATACCATACACCAGTAAAGCAAATATTTCAACTGTATTAAACAAATGCATTTTCACATGCTTCTTACAATCATATCTTAGTATCTCGCTCACTCAATCAGACGAGCACCCTAGCGCCCCCACCAGCCAACGGCCAACTCCGGCCTTATGGAAAAACGTTTATATGCATAACTCGACTGTTTTTTGTCCGATTTTGATCAAATTTGGTATTTTGCTAGATATTAGTATTAAATTTAAGTATGCCAAATTTGGTTGCATAAGGTAAAAAAATACAGGAGATAATCAATTTTTTAAAATTACGGGGGCGGAAAAGGGCGTGGCCAAATTTTCATACATACAAAATTACTAAGCGAATATACATACCAAATATGGTGGCTCTAGCTGGAATAGTTTTTGAGATAAACGCTTTTTTTAAATTGCGGGGGCGGAAAGGGGCGTGGCAAAAATTTGAAATAAACTTGATCACTCTACATACAATACGAGTCTACATACCAAATTTGGTGGCTCTAGCTCTTACAGTCTCCGAGATCTAGGTGTTCATACGGACAGACGGACAGACGGACGGACGGACAGACGGACAGACGGACGGACAGACGGACATGGCTAGATTGACTCGGTTGTTGATCCTGATCAAGAATATATATACTTTGTGGGGTCGGAGATGCTTCCTTCTGCCTGTTACATACATTTTGGCGACTTTAATATACCATTTCACCCTATGGGTGTATGGTTTAAAAATGAGCATTTTTCTGGATGCAACTTTAGGTTGTATCTCCTACATACGTTAAAAACATCAGTTAAGTTTTTAATCATATGTTTTTCGGAACATCCTATCACCATTAAGTCATCCATATAAAGGAATGCCTGCGAAGGTTCCAATCCTGAAAATGCTATTGTCATCATTCTCTGGAAAGAGTTCGGTGCTATTTTAAGTCCAAATGGCAATCGCGTGAAGCGATATGAGCCATTGCTTGTTGAAAAAGATGTTACGTTTCTTGAACTTTCTTCTAGTTCAATTTGGTGAAAACCGGACATTAGGTCTAGGCAGGAGAAGTATTTAGCTCGACCCAATTGGTCTAGAATGTCATCAATTCTGGGAAGCGGAAATTTATCGGACAATAATTTTTTGTTTATTTGACAATAGTCAATTACTAATCGCCATTTCTTTTCTTCTGAGTTAGATTTCTTTGGGACTAATAAGAGTGGGCTATTGTATTCGGATACAGATGGTTCTACGATTTTATCATTTATTAATTTTCCTACTTGTTTTTGGATTTCTTCTATTTGGCTATGCGGACTTCTATAGTTCTTAATATAAATAGGTTCATCATCCCTTAGTCTTAATGTTTGCGTATAGAAATTGTTTGTTGATATCGATTCGGTTTCTAGTCCGAATACATCGCTATATTTGGTACATAATTTTGTTAACTGTTCTTTGAATTGAGGGGGGAAATTTTTCTTTAAGCTATTCAAAACTGTTTCACATCTGATGTCTGGGTTTGTTCGGACAATTTCGTAATTTGAAAGTGTTTCATATTTTAGTTTTCCTACATTGACCAATTGGTCAGAATTAGTTGTATTCAACAGACGGACGTAAACATGTTTGGACGTTGCTATTGTATTAGCGACATAAATTCCATTGTGAATTTCTTGATTTGGTATCAATATGCACTCTTCTTCTGTGTTTATTTCTATTTTTCGGACCACTTGGGATCTAGCTGGTAAAAGTAGTGCATTATTGCCTGAACTATATGTAATCGGAACATAAATCGGATAATTTAGGTTGTTTGGTCTAATTATTAACCAATCTTAGGTTGGGTTGAAGTCTAACTGGCAATTGAATTTTTTTATGAAGTCAATGCCGATTATTCCATCGCATGGTATTGCGAAATCGGGATCTACTAAATGGAATTCATGTGGAATTATGTATTTGGCTGTTTGAATTTCTATTGCTGTGCTTCCTTTGGATTGAATTATTCCTTGGCCTATGCCTTCAATGTCTATAATTTTATTGTCTTTGATATTGTAATTATCTGAATTTATTTTTAGGAGTGATATATCTGCTCCTGTATCTACTAAAAATGTTAAATTTGTGTTTGTTTCGTGATTTGTGAAGCAAACAAATATGTTAAGACTAAGGTTGATAGTGTAAATTTTTGGATTTATTGTGTGTTGCCTAAAGGGTTCTGTTGGTTTTCCGATGTATTCTGTAATAATCTGACATTACCGGTATTATAACCTCGGTTGAAGTTTCCTCGGCCTCTTCCTCTATTCTGGCCTCGTCTTCCACCACGGTTATTATTATTATGGAAGTTGTTATTGTTGTTGCTGTTATTATTATAGTTATAATTTCTTCCGCGATTATAACCTCGGCCTCCTCTATTGTTGTAACTTGTACCTCGTCGATAATATAGGACTGAATTGCTTTGTCCTGTTATCTCAGTACAAGTGTTTACAAATTTGGATACAGCATCATCCATATTTGTGAAAATACCTCCCATCATGATGTTCTTAACCCTTTCTATTGTGCAATTTTTCGTCATTGCCTTTACTGCTGTTACTGTGCTATACTTGGTAGCAAGAGTTGGGGTCACATCATCGCTGATGTAGGCACCTTCAAGGTCCTTTGCTAACTTTTCCACCTCTTGGGTGTATTGAGTAGCAGTTTTGTTTCTTTGCTGGAGATTGAGAAGCTTAGCTGATACCACTTCTACCGACTCTCCCTTCACTGTTGTAGACAAGTGAGTAATGATCTCACCTATTGTCTGTTCAGTGGTTAACAAATTTCTGGCGTGGCCTTTTAATTTTGTTTTGATCAGGCTTATGGCTGTTTGCTCATGGTCGCCTTTTAGTGTGTTTACTAGATTCAAAGAATCTAGGAAACTTTGCAAATTTTCTGGCTTACCGTCATAGTCTGATATTAGACTTGAGGCCAGCTTCAAAAAATCTACAACTGTTAGTGCCATTTTAGTAGGGATTATTTCTTCGAACAATGATTCAATGTCACTATCTTGTTCGATGTCGACTGTTGGCTTTGACTCATTTAGCTCGCTTAGTTGATTTGCATCGAACTCGGCTAAAGCTAATGGTTCTTCTGGTATTTGTATTTCCAGACTTCTTCTCGCGCTTATTTTTGTCAACCTTTCATTTAAAGATTGTATTAAATTGTAGCACTGTGTTTTATGAGCAGGAGTAAGCTGGTCGTCGACCAATTGAATTTTTAAAACAATATTATTATATTGTTGAATAAGGTTATTTATGTGTAATTCTAGAGTTTCTATTCTAATAACTGTATCTTTATTGATACAATTATATGATCTGTTAAATTTGTCTCTGGAATTATTTAGATTTTTTACTAAATTATTCCATTCCATATTTTTTAGATCTTGTTTAAGTCTATGGCCCTACTTTGGTATTTCTTTTTGATGCATCTATTGTGCAATTTATAAAGTTTCGTCAGGGAGTTTGCTAATAGCAAAACGACGATTATTACTAATAAAATTGTTATAAATTTTAAGTCGATTGAAGATGTTTCGACAGTATTTATAACATTAGCGGTTGAATCCCCTACCTTGGACTCATGGTCCAACATGCTAACTAATTTTCTAATACTTTCTTCTGTACTATCTAGCTTTGATATGGAGTTCGACTCCATACATTTAATGAGAGTTTCATGGGAAAATTTGAAAATTTGAATTTGAACTTTGAGAAAAAAAAAATTGTAAGCTCTCTTTTTGTATTTCTTTTTCAATTTTATGCAAATATAAGTATTGATATTTAGTAATTTTTTTTTTATTAATATTTTTTTTTAATTTTGGAAATCTCAACTGTTTAAACAGTGAGCCAGAGATGATTTTTTTTGTGCATCAACTGTGTAATGCAGTGAGCCAGAGAAAAGGAAAAGAGTTAAGGGCATGTGGTAGACTTACATAAGTTTTACAATTTTGATTAAATCTATGTCTACCACATGTGTTAGTACAAGCCTATTTTTTTTTTAGTAATTTGTAAACAGCGGTTTCCCGCATAGATTTGTTATAAATAATTAAAATTAAGGGCAAATTGGGGCTACTGCAATTATGCAGCCCGTTTGCCGTTGTTTCGCACCTTGGCGAAGCTCGTTATTTATTTGTTGCAGGCGCTCTATGTAGCGCTGTCGGTCTTCTTTTTCTTTGGTGGCCTCCACCATGTCCTTCATTAAACGTCTCTGTTGTAGTAGCTTTATCCTCCGGCCGCTTCGTTTATGTTTTGGTTTTTCCTGTTTCCTTGCAGTCCTCGCCTTATATTGCTCTATGGTAAGAGGACGGGGTCCATCGGCTGGACACGCCTCGAGTGCTTCCTCGAGTGTTGGCGCGTCCCCTTGCACGACAGGTGCAGAATTTCCAAATCCAGTGTCACTCATGTGGGCATATTTGCCTTCTCCGACACTGTGGCCTTAATTGGCTGCTGCTGTTGCTGATATTTCGCCGCATCAATTATTAGCTGTTGTTTTTTTTTCGTATGTATTATATATATATTTTTTTTTTATTTAATTAACATTTTTTTTTTAAAAAAAATTTTTACACAGGTCCTGTCACGGTCGCCATGTAATGACCGGGTTCCGAGTTTGTGTATTAATTATAATGTTTAAATAAAAACAGCGGCACGTCTGTGCCCTTAGCTGTGAGTTTTGATAATCATTTTTCTTTATTTCGTTAAAGAGTTCTTAGCCTATATCTGTTCTTATGCTGCCGTTAGACGGCAGCTACAAATGGAATGCATAATCAGTATGTATGCATGTGCATGCCTGCACATACATATATACAAACGATTGAAGATTGTTTATGCTTGCAACCAAGTGTTACAAGTTGAGCTATACTTTCAGTATGAATGATAGGTGACTATGTGAATACACTACAGTTCCGATGGATAGCTGCCAAGTAACGACATCGCACACTTTCTGCAAGGAAGCCGGGGCTAGTACTTGCGCCCACCAGCTGCATGAGGGGAGCATAGCCCATTGTAAGACACGCCCAAGCCACCTTCCCCCCATAGATGAGGTAGAAGAGGGTTTCGTCATCGTCGACAACAGAGCAGCCGAGGTAATAGTGGATGGGGCCGCCCCGCAAAAGATCAACGGCACGTTACTAATCACATTCGAAAGAGTGGCATCGATCAACGACACCAAAATGATCAACCGAAATGGCATTCCCCAACGTACTCCGGGTGTTGCCGCAGCTCCGCTAATAAATATCACCGGTCACAACGACGTGCTCAGCCTAGCCTACTTGCGCCGGCTGAACGACGAGAACACCGCTCACATCAGCGAAGTGGCCACAACGATCAATAAAAAACCTTTGGCCATATTTGCCGCAGGGGTGGGAGCGCTGTTGTTTGGCGGAGTGCTGATCTGCCTGGGCTGGTTGCGCCGCAATGAGGAGCCGGGAATTCTTCGGTTGGCCGTGGGCAGTTTCAAGAAGACCGAGGAGGGCCCTCAAGTTAAAGGGGGGCCAGTTAACACACGACCAGGCATAGCCCCAAGACAATGTCCAAAAGTAGAGGGTATCGACAAGTGCACCCTTTCTCATTGCACTAGTTGCAAGGTCAGCGTTGTTGCACCAGCAAAATATCGGAATAGTGAGAGCCCCTGCTAACAAAACGTTCATCATGAGGGTCCCCAACGTAACGCGATGCCAAGCGGATGCGTAATGTGCTGAGCCAGCACCAACGTCGCGAGAGGCGGAGCCAATGGCTAAGGCCTGCTATGCAGAACTTGGGGAATGGTTAAGTTTAGTTTAGAAACTCACTTCAATGCATTTGGTGGCAAGCAACAAATTGTAAACCTCACAC
Organism: Drosophila willistoni; assembly: GCF_018902025.1. Taxonomy (NCBI): domain Eukaryota; kingdom Metazoa; phylum Arthropoda; class Insecta; order Diptera; family Drosophilidae; genus Drosophila; species Drosophila willistoni. Next base: position 6,529 of record NW_025814491.1, on the reverse strand, counting down.
CATTAATAAATAATTCAATAAATGTAAAACTTAATTACTATATTCAGTAACCTATTGAATTCTTATTTTATATATGTAACAATAGGTCAAGCCAAAGAATATTTTTGAAATAAAAATCAATCTGAATAAGACCAAGAAAGAGAACTAACGTGTTCACTTATTGAATAATAATAACAGTGGAACCCGGTCATTACATGGCGACCGTGACAATAGGCCAAGACAACGCCTAAGGACATCGCGGGACCCAGGACATCGAATACCAACAAAATTTTGTGTATGTATGTGTGTGTGTTACAAAAAAAAAAAAGCACGAATGAGAAACGGTAACGATGGATAACTACTTTCAAAGAGTTACCAGACGAAACCCGGGCTTAAGAGAAAATATAATTGGGGAGCCAATACAGCCACTCCCCTCAAAGCTCGTTAAATCTAGTGCAATAAGAACCATATACTCGGAACAAACCGAAGATAAATTTCCAGTAAAAGGGGACACAAGAATGCAAATGTGCTTCTTATTGAGTGTACCCAATATATGCTGCTACACAAATGCAGTAGGTACTTTCCATTTCTACTTGATGGAATAAAACAAAAAAAAAATTTTTGAATAAAAACAAAATAACAAAAAAAAAAAGAGAGAAGAACACACTCACACATACACACAAAAATATAAATTAACAATCAAAAATAAAGGACAGTGCTGATGACTAGCACCGAACCGTCACATCCAGACGACTTGAATTTCCTGACGGCTGTACCTACCGTACAAAGGGACGCACCCCTTCTCGAAGAGGTATTAGAGGTGTGTCCAAACGAGGGACCGCGCCCACTCACGATAGCTGAGTACCGGGCTCGCCAAGACAAGAAAAAAGAAGACCCCAAAAAGAAGTCAAGAGGAGGAAAGTACGCCAGACTAAGGCGCGAGAGGAAGCTCCTCCAGGCCTCCTCCACATAAAACTTGACGACAAGGACCGACAACACTACACAGAGTGCTTAATGAAAAACACAGACGAACTTCGCCAAAGAGCGAAGAAACGCAATGAGTAAATAATTCTCTTGCCTCTAATTATAATTGAAATTTTATATAAATATTAAGTATAAACACGTACGAGTTTGCACTTGTTGCACAGTACAACTACTAACCAACCATTGATTAATAATTGTTTGTGGCGGGGCGGAAGGACCCGATAGAGTATCAATTGGTTGGCGGGTGCCAATATCTTCAGGGTCTCGTACGTAAGTAGAATGATTAAAACGCGCGAAAAACTTCGTTTTAATTATATGTTGATTTATTCAATTCACAAGGTATACCGAACACACACACGAAATGGTTCGGTTTGAAAAAGTGACAAATCGCAAAATAAAGCTAAAGGAGATGAACGGGTGTTCGGGTGAAAATCTCGATTCGGAATAATGGCGATGCCCATTAGAAAAACCCAGTCACCCCTCCTGGTGTGACCGTAGATGCCGAGGATCAAAAAACCCTCCTCACTCTTCACTGCTCTTCGCCGCTCACTGCTGTTCACCCGGTGGCGTGAACATACCGCCCCCCTTGCAACATGTTGCAATTGCCACCCTGGGCATATAAAGGACGGGGGACGGCAACGTTCTGGAGCGCCTAGATCCCACAGGAGCCGGAGACGACCCATCCGAACACGGTGCTCTGGGCTGCGGGAGTACCGCTATGACCGGGCACACAGCCTGGTTGGATGACCTCAGGATAGAGGTCTGCCCCGAGTACCACGGACACCGACGCCGGCCGATAGAAATAGGGGTCGGCCAGGATCAGGGTGGCGAATCTCTCCCGAACCGGCGCCGCCACTTCCCGGATGGGAGTGCGGATGAGCAAGTCCTCTTCGACCCGGAATATAACGTTCCGTCGGAACGTCTCGTCGGACCTCGACTCGAGGACGGCCGTACAGGCTTGGTCGACCCCGACCTTGGTCACAGCTAACCCCAGGGACCGGGCAAAGAAGCGATTGATGCGGCTCTCAGCCGCACACGCATCGAGAAGGACGCGGGTCTCGAAGGATTTCGAGCCATTGCCCAACCGGAGAACTGCGGTTGGCAGGACAGTCGTCGTCCTGGCGTGGAGCAGGGAGGATAGAGAGATTTCGGGTGCGCCTTCTGGGGAAGCGGAGCGGTCGGACGATGATCGGGAACAGGGTTGTAGCGGGGGTGCAGCACGCCCGGAGGGGGGTGATTGGCTGCGACGCCGGGCGGAGGCACGTTGTCTCGGCGGTTGGTCGGCCATGTGGAGCAGGGGATGGTGCCTTTGCCCGCATCGTCGGCAACCATGGCGAGTCCGGCACGCGTCGGATGAATGCTCGTGTGCCAAGCAATTGGGACAATACTTGTTGATCAGCACCGCCCGGAGCCGCTTTTCCCCTCGGAGGTTCAGGAAGCGCTGACACTGCCGGAGTGCATGAACCCCCCGACAGACCCGGCATCGGTACACGTTCGTGCCCTGCGGAGCAGCTCGTTTGCTGCGGTGGTGCGGCAGACGTGTGGGGGCCATGTCGCTATGAAGGGGGGAGCTGAACGAACTGTAACGAAAGAAATTACGTAGGGGGGAGTGGATTAGTCTATGCGCGGGAACGAACAACATGCACGGAGACGAGGACATTCGGAGGGAACATAGAGGGATTGGGAGTCACGATAAGGTTTTAGGCTCAGGACTCCTACTGTCTTGCAACAGAATAAGCTTCGCTACGGGTCTTCGGATAGACCCACGCGCGGTGGTGACATCAGCCACTCGGACGAGACCGTCAGCCCCGGGCAGAGTGCGCTCAATTCGCCCTAAGCGCCACTCGTTGGAGGGGAGATGATCTTCGGACACGATCACGAGGTCGCCGGTCTGGATGCTGCGAGTCGGTGACTTCCACTTGTTCCGTTTGTGAAGCTCCTTGAGGTACTCACTCTTCCAGCGGCGGCAGAAAGCCTGCTGGATTGCCTTCAGTCGCTGCCATCGGTTGATCAGTGACATAGGCTCGACCAAAATTTCCGGTTCCGCAATGGATAAGAGCGGTCCTCCAATCAGGAAATGTCCCGGGCTTAGGGCCAGCAGGTCCTCTGGATCCTCGCTCATGGGAGAGATTGGCCTGGAGTTTAGGCACGCTTCGATCCTACACAGGAGAGTGGAAAGTTCCTCGAAGGTGTATTTGACAGTGGACGAGGACTTGTAAAACAGGGTCTTAAAACTTTTGACCCCTGCTTCCCACAGTCCTCCCATATGGGGCGCGCTTGGCGGAATGAACTGCCAGGATAAAATGTGCTGGGGAAATGCCTTCATTATATCAAGCTTGGTGGCGTTCAGGAAATCTTGTTCGAGCGCCTTTGAGGCCCCTACGAAGGTTTTGCCATTGTCGGAGTAAATGCGCTGTGGGCATTGTCTCCGTGCGACAAACCGAGAGAAGGCTGCAAGAAATCTTTCAGTGGTGAGGTCGGAGGTAGCCTCGAGATGGATTGCCTTCGTGCTGAAACACACAAAGACGCAGACATAACCCTTAGTTATGAGACACGCACGCCCGGTGTAATTTTTGATCTCGAACGGCCCTGCGAAATCAATGCCCGTGTGGGTGAAGGGCCTGGAGTACGTGATCCGTTCTCGAGGGAGATCACCCATCATCTGGGTCTGTAGTCGTCGACGATGAACGATGCAGACTTTGCACCCCTTGAGGTGGGACTTCACCATGTTCTTGATCCGTGGGATCCAGAATTTGGTGCGCAGATACCGCACCATCAGTTGATTGCCGCCATGCAACGTGATGCGGTGGGCGAATTCGACAAGCAGGCGAGTGAAATGAGTACTATAGGGGAGGAGAATAGGGTGACGTTCATCATATCGGAGGGACTCGGCGGCCCGGAGTCGTCCGCAGGCGCGGAGTAACCCATGCTGATCGAGAAATGGATTCAGATTGAGTAGCGTGCTGGATGATGGCAGGGGTCGCCCTTCCCCCAGGGCCCGTATTTCCGCGAGGTATTCCGACGCTGAGAGGTCCGAATCAAGGCGCGCTCGGCGGAGAGAAGTTCGTCATTGGTGAGGTGAACCGTGGAAGGCGTCGAAATCCTTTTGGTGGCGAAGCGTAGGATGTACGCGATGACTCGTAATGCCCTACCATAATCCGAGAAACGTTCGCTGACGTCCTCGAGTAGGGTGGTCGCGGTGGTGTGGCACTGGACTCGTTGCTCCAGCTGGGTGTCTGGGAGTTCGTTATGGGGAGTTGGCCAATACTCGGGGGCTCGCTGGAGCCAGTCCGGCCCATGCCACCAGAGTCTGCTGGCCGATAACTCGGTCGCGGAGACCCCACGGCTCGCCAGATCAGCGGGGGTGTCCTCGGAGCGCACATGTGACCAGCTTTGGCCACTGGTGCTTTTGGAGATGCTGGATACCCGATTGGCCACGAAGGTGGACCAACTGCACGGGGGTTTATTGAGCCAAGCCAACACGATGGTAGAGTCGGTCCAAAACTGGGAGGTTGCAGGTGGGATTGGGAGTTCAGGAACGATCGACGCCCAGAGATCGGCTAGCAAAACCGCTCCGCACAACTCCAGCCGAGGCAGCGAGACTGTTTTGACTGGAGCTACACGGGTCTTAGCCGTTAATAAATGGACGTCTACTTGATTGCCGCACCGAACCCGCACATATAGGGCTGCTCCATACGCTTTCTGTGACGCGTCACAGAAGCCATGAAGCTCCCACGAGAGCTTATCGCTGGTGTTTAGCCAACGGGGAATGCGGAGTCGACTGAGGCCTGGGTAATCCTGCAGGAATTCGTGCCATTGCTGCAGCAGGAGAGGCGGCAGAACATCATCCCAGCCCAGTTCGGTAAGCCAGATTTGTTGCATGAATATCTTCGCTCGGATGACAAATGGGGCTAGCCAACCAGCGGGGTCAAAGAGTTTAGCGATATGGACAGAACCTGCCTCTTGGTGATCGACTCCTTCAAGGGGGGGTCCGCTACGGTGAAGAAGAAGACGTCTTCGGCAGCTTGCCAGCGGATGCCCAAGGTTTTTGCAGTGCTCGCGTCTTCCAGCTCGAGAAAGTCCTCTCGCAGCAGGTGCTCTCTCGGAATGGCTTGAAGTACTTCCTTCTTATTGGAAGTCCACTTCCGAAGCGGGAAGCCCGCAGATTGGAGGGTCGCTTGAAGCTCTCGTATGGCGAGACGGGCGTCGGCTTCAGTGTGAGCGCCGGCAAGGACATCATCAACATACATGTAGTTCCGAAGGATTTCGCTCGCCTGAGGATACATCGCTTGCACGTCTAGTGCCAGTTGTAAAAGGATCGGATCGCCAAGAATGGCGCGCAGTTAACCCCAAACGTGACAGTTTGTAACTCATAATCCTGAATATTGCCGCAGCGGTTTCGGTAGAGGATTCGCTGAAAGGGGGTATGCCTGGGGTCGACTCGGATTTGTCGGTACATCTGCGTTATGTCGGCGTTGAAAACGAATTGAAAGAACCGCCATTTCAGTACCTGAAGCGTGAGGTCGGCCTGAAGAGTGGGGCCGGTGTGCAAAACATCGTTGAGGCTGACGCCTTGTGTGGAGGGGCTCGACGCGTTAAATACCACGCGTACCTTAGTGGTGGTGCTATCGGGCTTAAACACCGCGTGATGGGGGAGATAGAAGTTTTTCCCACCTTGAGGCGGCGTCACCCGAATCATGTGACCCAATTCCTCGTACTCTTGAATAATCGCATCGTACTGCGTTTTTAGGACGGGATCCTTGAGAAGGCGTGCTTCATTCCGCAGGAATTGAGCCAGCGCGATCGGTCTTGAGTGGCCCAAGTCAACGCTATTCGGACCTTTGAAGGGTAGGGACACAACATATCGACCGTCCTTTCCTCTTTGGGTGGTCTCCTGGAAGTTCCGCTCGCAGAATACGTCATCCTCCTTTTCCGGTTTTGCGGGAAGGTCTTCCACCTCCCAAAACTTGGTGAGGAGTACATCAAATTTTGCTTCTGGCCTAACTCGCGTCTGTGCCGCGAAAACTGATCGAGACACCGGAGGGTCAGGCATGATAGCTCCACACAGAACCCATCCAAAGATGGTTTCTAGCCGACGAACTCACCAATATCCTTTTTGATCCGTTCTCCGAGGATGTGGGGAAACAGGTCAACACCGATAATCATGTCAATAGGCGCGGGCTTGTTGTAGTACGGGTCAGCCAGGGGGCGATCGAGGCACTGCGTCGGAACCGTATTAAGGAATGGAGCTGTTGGAATGGCCCCTGACAATTTGGATACGACCAGGGCGGAGACCTCGATCTTGTTCAGTCTGTCACACGGGGGAGACAGCATTAGCAGACACACCTTGTCGGCGCAGCCTCCATCACTCTGGCCATGCCAGTAACCGCAGCGTCTACTGGGTAGAAGGGGGGCTGGACCATGCTGAAGACACGCTCGGAGAGAAAAGTTGAATCGGCCCAGAGTCGATCAACGCCCGAATATGGTGATCCACACCACGATGGTGCAGAGTGACAATCGCAGTGCCTAACAGGCCTCTGCCTGGGGTAGATGCAAATAACTTGAG